>NC_141606.1:48782639-49007639 GCF_047967505.1 Dipteris shenzhenensis
CTATCATCTGGCATTTTATGAAAAGATAAATGCAGCCATAGTGGTGCATGGTCTGAATGCACAAAGGCATAGTCAATCCACATTTTGCATGCGAAATCCCCATTCTGTTGGGGAGCGACACTATACCAACGATCCAGTCGGGCCTGATAAGCGGAAAGAGCATTATGTTGAAAAGTGTAGCCCGGTGACAAAGGCTGCAATTCCTTCCAAAGGTCAACCAGATCCAAATGCAAAAGCAGTTGAGACCATGCATGCCTTTCAGGAGATAACATATGGTAATGTCTGGAAGTGTTGTCTCCCTGTTGTGGAGCATTATTGAAATCCCCACATATGTAGGCATGATATCTCCACGGATATTGTTGCATAGCATCCCAAATTGCAGTTCGTTCTCGAGAGGATTGAGGTGCATAAACTGAAGCAAATTCAAACACCTCTCCTCTAATAATGCATTTGAGAACAAGCCATCTGCCTTTGTTGTCATTTAATGCAATGACTGGTTGAAGCTCATGTTTGATCAGAAGGACAACCCCTGAGAAAGAGTGCTCCCCAGCATAGAAAATGACATATCCACAGTAGTGTCCTGTCTTGCCTGCATAAGTATGTTGGTTGTGCTCTTGTAATGCCACTATGTCAGGCTGAAATCTGTTGATGTACAGCCACACAGATTTCCATTTCCTACTGTCACACATGCCCTGGACATTGAGTGTAAAACATGTGATGTGAGCAGTCATATATACAGGTATGTATAGTAATGTAACAACTATGTACAGCAGCAAAATGTATGAGGTCAGCCTTGCATTTCTATCTCAGGGTCGAGGCCTCGCCCCTGAGAAGAAGTAGTCGCCTGAGAAGTAGACAGCAAAGCAGCAACCTCTTCTTCAGGGAAGAGTGTTCTGCTGGCTGTTACTGCAGCCCATGTAATCCCAATTCCTGTATTTATCTTTGGGGTATTTCCGCTAGAAGATGCACCATTCCAAGTGCGGGGGGTGGAATTCTTCGAGCAGAAATAACTTTTCTTGGGCTCTGCCAGCCATCAGTTGAAAGTTGCTTTCCTTTTGTCAAAGATTGAGTAGCAGGAGATGAATGTGAAGTGAGATTCGCATTGGTAGCTACTGGATCTTTGCCTTTATCTTGACTCCCGGAATGCTGTCTACTGCTTTTATTTTTGTTGGCAACTGGAGTAGGAGCATCTTTAGTAGGCATGTGGACTTGCAAGGTGGCATGAGGCATTTTATGTTGATTCATTGGACACTGTGAAGCCATGTGTCCAAACTTTTTGCATTCAAAACAGGCCCTTGCAAATAATCCCCATTTGAGTTTATAATATGCACTTCCCATGTTCACATTATTCACCGTGACTGAATAAGAGTCCGGTGTGGGATTATCAGTATCCCATAGAATGCAAAATCTGTTTGAGTTGCCATTTGGCCGTGGTGGGCAGACCACTTTACCTAAAGATGCTGCAATTTTAGGCAGAAGTGAGGCCATACATTGGGGGAAATCAACAACTTCAACCCAGACTGGGCATCTGTGTCGGATTAGAGCCTGAAAGTCCCTTGTGGGAGACCATGGCAAGACATGCACCATCTGCTGCCCAAAAAAAAGAGGTGAATGCTCCAAAAGCATTTGTCTGTGGATCTCATCCACCATGATAACCTCAAAAAAGCCCCTGGCTGCATAGTGTACTTTACGAACAAAAGAGCCAGCCAATCTGCGTGTCAGCCAGTTGCCTATCTCTGCAGCAGGTGGCATCCGGCCTGGAAAGAATAATATGACTGCATTCTTGGCATAATCTCTGACTGGATCGACAATTTCATCAACCTCAACCATGAGGCCAACTGAAGGAACCGAGTCTTTCCACTCTTTTCTCGTATCTGCAAATCCTTCATGCATTACATCATATACCAGTTGAGCCTCAAGCGTGTCATGCATCGGGTCATGCTGACCCTCAACCTGCTTTTGCTTCTTGCAGGGAGCAGAGCGCTCCTTTTGAAATGTTTTTTCATATGAATACTCTGCCATGACTTTGTAAGAAAAGGAGCTTGAGAATGAAGTACCTGTTAAAGGGTAGTGAAAGCCAAAAAAACCAGTCCCAAAGAAATATCAGAGGAAGCCCACAGAAGAGAAGAGGAAGTGTATAATTGGTAAGGAGAGAGCAAAAGGGATAGGTGGGATTTGGCGGAAGACACAGTTAGGGCAGACACCGGAGAGAAACCCCGAAATTTGTACGGCAGGAGGTACCAAACTGTATGATAATGAGATACGCTGTAGGATATACGGGCTGCACGGGGAGGGGGAGTCTGGCTGTACGGGAAGGCTGGACTGGTACGGAGATGTACAGACGTACGGACGCTGTACGGTGGCCGTACAGAAGTACGGAGGAAGATTGTGTAGAGTTGTTGACGAGAGCGGAGATACTGACGGAGGGCAAATGAGCTGAAATGTACGGAAGGTGGCAGAAGTGTACGGATGCATAGGGAAAAGCTTCGTAAGGGAAAGGCTGTATCGACGCGCACACACGCAGGGTTGGAGCGAGATCGCACAGGTTACGCAGGGGGAGTAATTTGGTCGTACGGGCTGTCCGTACTGACGTACGGCACCTGTACGGCAGCCGTACAGGTGTACGGGCAAAGGGAGAAGCTGTACGGGGCTCTGTCTCGCGGCCTTCTCTCCCACTCACATGCTGCGCTACACACACACACACACACACACACACACATACCCACACACGCCTACTCAATCCTTGCTTCTCCCCCACTTCTTCCTAGGCGTGCCTTTTTGTTTGTTCCTCTTACCCCCTAGACACGCCAATCCTCTCTATATTCACACCTACACCTTCCATTTCTGAGATGGGCTGCAAAGTGAGGCTGTGGAGAACCTGCTGTTGCCAACAAAGAGAGGCTGAAGATGCCGGCAACAGCAGGTTCTCCATGGCGAGAGAGAGAGAGAGAGAGAGAGAGAGAGAGAGAAAGAAAGTTTATTAAAGTCTTCGGGAGACCGTGAAGGTCTATGAGGCTAAAGAGAACTGATACAATGAGCATAACGGTGGTGGTCTCAAAACGGGCCAACCAACCGTTTCTACAAAAAAGAGGTTATGAAGGATTGTGTGTCTAGTCCTGATACAAAAAATATGTGTCTACCTCCAGATGATACAAAGAAGAAGGGGGGGCACCAAAAATGGGGCAGAGGGGGGAGATAGTGCAGGTGGTGATCGTTGGAGACCAATCATAGAGGGGCCGTCAAATGGGAGGTCGGAAAAAACCCTGCGATAGATGATTGGCCTCTGACGTCACGCGGCCTAGTCGAGCTCGGTCGTCGGGGGCGGCGGGTGGCCCTGTGGATGAGGGCAATGGTAACCCCGGTGGGGCGGGCAGAGAGCAGAGATGAGATGTCATGGACCTGGATGTGTGAGTTTGTCCGCTGACGCAGCTATCGTGGCTCTGGCTCTCGCTCACGTCCGCGTCGTTGGCTAGACTGAGAAGAGATATCCTGTGACTGAAAGAAGTCAGTGATAGGTCGTTGGGTGTCCTCACGCTGTGTGTACTGCTCGTGTCGCCGTGCTTGAAGAGAGGTATCTTGGTGGCGAGTCATCTCATGTAAGAAAGCGGCTAGGCATCGCTGATCCGAGAACTGCAGCATGTGTGGGAGGGAGCCGAATCCGTTGCGGAAGAGGCAGTGGTATCGGCCTCGAATGGCATAATAGATAGGACATCTGAAAGCAAAGTGCTCCTCCGACTCGATCTCCTGCAAGTCGCAAAGTGGGCAAAGGCGGTCCTCTCGTGGGATACCCTCTGCGTGTCCGCTCTCGATCCGTAATCGGTGTGACGAGACCCTAAACTGATCGAGGGAGATCCGGAGCGCATGTGGTAGATGAAGTTGTGTGTAACCCGGAGGTGTGATGAAGCCCTCCTGTGAGATCTGGAGGCAGTGTCGGTGGTAGAAGTCGAGCTTCACAGGAAGCTCGGAGTGAAGAAACCATGTCTGCCAGGTGTGGAGCTGGAGCAGATCCGCTCGAATGAGCCGGTTGACCTCCTGGTCAGTGGGGGAGAGAGGAGATGGTGGAGCGTCGAGGCTGTACTGAAAAGGAGGCAACCGGTCTAAGTCGAGGCCCAGTCGGGTGAACCAACTGGAAAGACGACTATACCAGCATCGCTGGTCCCCATCAACGGATAAGGCCATAGAGGAGGATAGGGCTAACCAAGGTAGGCGGAGGCGACCGTCAGCGGAGGAGCTGAAATCCTTGACTCTGTGGAGATAGGTGATAGCCTGAAAAGCTGCATCAAGCTGTAGGGGTGAGGCGCCGAACACGCTAGAATGATCTGGTGTGGTACCGATGGTTTGCTACGGATCATCTGAGCAAACATCAGTATCTGTAGGCGCTCAACTCGAGCCCACTCTGTCTCTGAAAGGTCGACTCTCCACCAAGGGCTACCGTACATGCCTGCTGGGCGGACCAAAGAATAAAAAAGGAGAGACTTGGTCCGCGGGTCCTGGAAGTGGGAGTGGTAGCACTGTCGCTCCAGCCTGGCAAGAGCGGCGTTTCCCCGGCTGATCCTGGCCTGCATGGCCGGGCGCATCGTGAAGATCGGGCCTGAGAAGACAAGGCCCAAGTATGTGTAAGAGTCAACTATCTCAACAGGGTCGTCGGCGAAGAGGAACTGCTCTCGGTGCATAGCAGGTCTAGAAGTGTTGAAGATCATCACCTTGGTTTTCCCAAGGTTGACCTTCAAGTCATGTGTATCACAAAAGACCTAAAGTCCATCCAGGTGTCGCTGAAGACCAGTAGCAGAAGAGGATAGTAGCACTACATCGTCTGCGTATAGGAGAGAGAGAGAGAGAGAGAGAGAGAGAGAGAGAGAGAGAGAGAGATTATTAAAGTCTTCAGAAGATCGATGGGTCTATGAGACTGAGAATCCTGATACAAACAAATTGTGAGGGTGTAGCTACTAATAAATGAGCATCCACACCAATGCAGAATACAAAAGGCTAGTGCTAAGTACTACATAGTCATGTCAGAGTGATCGACTACACATTCGTATCATCATCATCATCAGCTCATCCAAGTGGATGAGATAGTGGAAGCATGAAGTCGGCGATAGAGTGCTGTCAGTTGCTCATGGACATGGTCCTGTGTCGTCTCTTGGTCATAGCTCTGCCTAACAAGGGCTACAGTGATCCCTGTTGGTCGAGCTTCGACTCTGAATAGAGGGGATATCCCAAGTGTAATCTGTGCGTCAACCCTGATATGACTAAAAATTACAGCTCATTCAAGACCACGAATTGGACGAACACCAATTAACAGGTGATGGCACTATGAATAACCACCCAGCCTTTCTCTGGTTCAGCAAGCTCATTACGATTAAACGTGAGAAGGACTTGCAAGCTGAATACCAAAGCCCTCAATTCCTTAGATGGATCTAGTATGCCACATGTCTACATTTTGGAGTACCTCCTAAATGCATCATTTATCCCTCTCTTGGGATATCATTGAAATCATTTGCCCCTTGGCACATTTAATGCATTTAGACCCCTTAGCCTTAGATCCACCTAGTCTAGTGCCATGTCTCCCTCACCAAGGACCTTGACCTTGATTCCTTTTTGATCATTTACGTGAAGCCCAAACAAGTGTAATACAAACATTGATCCTTTAAAGGAAAATGTCCACTGACCCTTCCGAGGTCATGTTGCCTCAACTTGAGCGTAACATTCCTTCCCTCTTCAGGCATCAGCTTCCTTGATGATAAAGTCTGGAAACACTCTCCGTAACTGGTATACGGATTCCTAGGTAGCTTCTGATAGAGGTAAACCATGCCATGCAACCAACACCATGGGTATCTTTCGATTGCGTACTTGCATTGTTCCTCGGTCCAGGATTCTTGTTGGTTTGCGTCTTGCATTATTCTCTATCTCCTGAAACAAAACAACACCCTCAATTAGTGAGTCACCTGTATGCAAAAATTTCTTTAAACGAGAAACATGAAATACTAGGTGCACCTTACAACCCTGTGGTAATTCTAATTTGTAGGCCACCTTGCCTATTCTTTTTAGAATTAACCACGGCCCACAATATTGAGGTGATAACTTAGCACACTCTCGTGCAGTCAAAGACTTAGAGTGCGAAGGAACTTTGAGAAGAACTTTTTCTTCTTCCTTAAATTCTCTAACGGATCTGTTTTCATCTGCATACGCCTTAGCTCTATCCATAGCTTGGCGGATGTTAGCTCCCGCTTCTGAACCACAAAGTTCATGGCACTAGGCACTTTCTGAGGTACTCCAACTGTAGTTAGATTCGCTGGTCTATAACCATAGTTCAACTTAAACGGACTGAACCCTGTAGAGGAATGTTTTATATTATTGTAGGCAAATTCTAACAATGGCAACCACTTGTCCCATGTATGTTGCCTCAATGACACATATACTCTAAGCATATTCTCTAAAATCTGGTTGATTCTTTCCGTCTGACCATCCGTTTCTGGATGATCCCCACTACTCATTCCCAACTCAGTCCTTAGTGTCTCAAACACCGCAGTCCAAAAATGAATGGTAAATTTGACATCCCTGTCTGACACTATGGGTTTGGGTAATCCATGCAAATAAAATATATGTTTAATAAACAAATCCGTCACTTGCGGGGCACTAACAGACTCTCTAGTTGGAATGAAGTGGGCCATCTTGGTAAGATGATCAACTATCACAAGGATAGAATCATATCCTCCTTGTGTCGTAGGCAGACCTACAATAAAGTCCATGGAAATGCTCTCCCACCTGCCTAGTGGTATTTCCAAAGGTTATAAAAGTCCGGGTGGCTTCACCCGATCTGTCTTACTTACCTGACACGAAAAACGTCACATATTCATGAATATGCTTTTTCATCTTTGGCTAAAAGAAATCTCGCTTCACGAGATCATATGTTTTCTCGACTCCTAGATGTTCTGCACATGGGCTATCATGGCATTGTTGAATGACTCTCTGCTTGAGATCATTTTGACTAGATACTACTACCTTGCCATTTCTTTTCAGCATACCATCTCTTATGGTATATCTTGCATAAGTTTGGCCTTTTCTGGATGCCAGGTCACCCTTTTCCCCAGGTTTGAATACATAAGCCTTAGGCCAAAGGCTCTGGAACTCGTCTACTTTTTGAGTTTCTCTAATCTCGGTCATTAGAGCACTCTCTAATACCGTGAAACTCATATTATGCATAATGCATGACAACGCATCAGCAACTTTATTATCCTTCCCTCTTCGGTATGGAATCGTCAAGTTAAACTCCTGCATGAGTTCTGCCCACCTAGCTTGGCGGCCTCTGAAGTCAGGTTGTTTACAAAAATGTTTCAGAGTATCATGATCAACATCAACATAAAAATCTGACCCATACAAATAATGTCTCCATGTTTTCAGAGCATGGACAACAGCATATAACTCTAATTTATGAGTTGGCCAATTTCGTTGAGAGGGAGAAAGCTTCTTGCTTTCAAAGGCTATTGGCCTTCCCTCTTGGAAGAGAATTGCTCCTACCGCAATGCCACTTGCATCGGTTTCAAGGAAAAACGATTTCTGGGGATCAACTATTTTTAACACCGGTCTTGAGACCACAGCTTGTTTTATGGTGTTAAAACTCTCCTATTGATTCTGTCCCCATATAAAATGTACTTTATCTGAGGTCAGATCAGCCAATGGCGATACTATTTCGGAATACCTTTGATATTCCTTCGATAAAATTGGACAAATCCCAAGAATGATCGCAAAGCGGTAACACTCTGAGGGATTGGCCAAGTCAGTATCGCAGCCACTTTCTTTGGATCCATTTCTATCCCCTCAGGAGTAATAATGAATCCTAAATATCGAAGTCTTACCATACACAGTACAGTTTTCTTTTTATTTACATAAAGACTAGGATCCTCTGCAATGGTCAACCTGGAAGGATGTGTGGCCCATTCCTTACCAAGGCAACCAATGACCCTGACTCTCTGCCAAAGGAGCTCCTGTCAGGGGTTGAGTGGGATACAATCTGTGAGAGGAGTCCGTCTCGAAATAAGTAATTGGTGCCTCCTTGCTTCAAACTCCCTTGTTCTCAGTTTCTTACTTTCAGTTTTCCTTCATGATGCATATCCCAGCCTCACTAAAACAACCTGACCAAGTAGAGATGGGATAAACATAGGCTGGATCTGTAAGCATATCCCTCCACCCCTGAGGAATAGCTCTCATGATTAGTAATCTGGTGGCAGCAATCTGTCCAAGTGGCCCATGTCTATCTCTCTTATCTCCTCTGACATCTCCACACCTCCCCTGAACCAATCTCCGACTGTCACAACCCCCTGAGCATGCCATTTGGCCAAGGGAGTCCTAAGTTCTGTACCGGGGGAAGATCTCTGATACCGAACCAGGGGTTTATGATAAAGTGGTTGTCGAGCAATTTCCTCTCTGGAGGAGGGAACTGCTCTGATGAGGTATTGTCGAAAAAGATCCCATATCTGAATAAGCCTTTTCACAAGTGGTGAGGAAGGTTGAGAATGCTGGTTCGTCAGGAAGATCCAACTGACTCTACCTGCCCACTGGCCTGCTGCTTGGGGGGTGCACTGGTGAATCCCATGCAGTAGGAACTGCTTCCACGGCTGATCTCCTAGAGTGAAACCTTTAACAAGAAGTTTGACTAAAAGGGCCCTGCTCTGCATCTCAGGATCAAGAACTTCAAGTCCTCCCTGCGAGGCAGGTAAAGTGATAGTATCCCATGAAACCTTGGCCCTAGTGTCCTCAGAACCATCACCACCACTCCACAGGAAGTTCCGGAGCAATCTCCTCACCTGACGGATCGAGCCAGCATGAAAGCACCAACATGACGCAATGTACCACATAGTCGATAGTAGAACCTGATTGAGTACCAGCGCTCTTCCGGCAAAAGAAAGTCTAGCCGTGCTCCAGTAGGCTAGCTTTCTCCGGATGCTCTCAAGAACTGGGGCAAACTGTTGCGTCGGGGACACCTCAATGCCAACCTGAAAGCCTAGATATCTCGTGGAGGTGCCTCTGGGAATCCAAACAAAGCCTCTGTCTCCTCCCCATGCTGGGGTATCCTGCTGAGCTCCAGTCCAGATGCCTTTTGATTTGTTCCAATTGACAAGTCCTCCTGAGGCTAGGCAGAACTTGTCAATTGAATCCGCAGCAGTAGCAAGACTGTATGCATCTCCTCTGACGGTCAGTGCCGTATCGTCAGCAAACTCAGTGTCCAGAAGCTCTTGCTCCTACCGGATAGGCAGATGGAGGCCCAAAGTGCCATGACTGGTAGCTTGCATAAAGTATTCCATAGCCTCCGCTACGAAAAGGAAAAGGTAAGGTGCAAGTGGGCATCCCTGACGTACCGATCTGGATAGCTGAAAAGCCGGTCCTCTGCCTCCATAGACCACCATCCTGTTAGAAGAGTGGGAGTAAAGCGAGGAGACCCAAGAAATCCATCTATCACTGAAGCCTAGCCTCCTCATAGTGCCCTCCAAGAAACCCCAGTCCACCCTATCATAAGCCTTCTCAAAATCGAGGAGAAGAATTGCAATCTCTTGCTGACTCTCCTTCGCCCAGTGAGTGGCCTCCCAAAAAGTGAAGATGTTATCCAATATACTCCGATCTTGGACAAATCCTGTCTGAGTAGCTCTGATGATATCTGGCAGCATAGGCTTTAGGCGAAGAGCCAAGGTCTTCGCTAGGATCTTGTAGGCTGTCCCTAGAAGTGTAATGGGTCTCCAATTACGTAGGACTATCTTGTCTCCCGCTTTCGGGATGAGACGAATCATACCTGTGCATAATGTCTCGCCCAAAGATCGTGTATCAAGAGCCTCTGAAAAGGCAGAGAGTAAATGAGGCCCAATCATATCCCAAAGAGCTCTAAAAAGAAGTGGCGACAAATCGTCCTCCCCCGGGCATCTGTCTCTGGGCAGCGCATGTAACGCATCCATGATCTCTAGGAGTGATAGTGGGCTATCCAAAACACGACTCATCCTGTCTGTGACCATTAGGGGGACATGGCTCCAAATCTCCTCTCTGGCTTTGATCATCTCCGCGGAGACTGGAGGGGCAGTGTAAAGAGTGGAATAGAAGTCAGAAGTAATCTCAACAAGACAGTGAGGGTCCGTCTGAAGAGACCCGGCCTCATCCAGAAGTCTACGAAGATTGTCTGAAGATCTTTGACCCACTGCCCTGAAGAACTCTCTAGAGCATCTATCCCCTTTCTGAATCCAGAAAGTCTGGTGAGAGTAAAACCTAAACTGGGCCCTCTTGCCCTGAATCTCCTCTAGTCTCTCCTGAGCCTCCGAAAGTTGCCCTCTGATGAAAAGAGAATGAGGAAAACTCTGAATCAATCTCTGAAGTCTGGATACCTCCGCTCTTGCATTTCGATCTCTAATTCTGAGCTTTTCCTTCTCCTCTGTTGCCCTCAACTGGCAAGCCATGCTGACTCTAGCCAAAGCCCCCTCTACCCACAAAAATCAGCCCTGATCCACAGGAGTGTCTATTGACAACCAAGTCTCTCTCAACCGTTCCACAAACTCTGTATCCTGAAAAACAAAGTCCGGAACTCTGACAGAGCCTGTGCTCTCCAAACGAGAGGTAGGAAGAATCTGTATAAGGACTGGAGCATGGTCAGATAAAACATAACCCGGGCGAATCCCAATCTGTCCTTCTCCGGCCTGACCCCAATGGCCAATATAAAACCTGTCAAGTCTGACCAAAGAAAGAGAGCCATGGAAAACCCCGGACCAAGAGAACTAAAGACTGTCTGCCAATTGACGAAAGTCGTCCAATCGAGTGGCATCATGAAGTCTAGCATGCAAAACAAAACTATCCCACTCCACTCTCTCCCTATCGGAAAGGCCACCCTCTGTCTGACCCGACTTGTCTTCAGCGAATTCAACCATGTTGAAATCACCTCCAACAATCCAGGTGTCTGCTTGAGGAAGGGACTCTCTAAGTTGTCTCCAAAAAGCACGTCTGTGAGCTGGATTCGTGGGAGCATACACATTGAGAACACTAACTGCTGTGTTCTCAATATGAAGAATAACATAGCATGCTCTGCTCTCCACTAGTGTACCCTCTTGGGTGATCTCTGAGGCCCACCTAGCTGAAACTGAAATGCAAACTCCTCCCCTCGTGCCATCCGCTGGGCTCCAATAAGTCTGGCTCTGGCCTCTGAGTAAGGATTTGCATCTGTCAATCCTATCCTGGGAGAGCTTATGCTCCTGGATGAGCACAATTTCTGGAGGGGACTCTGAGGAAATACACCGAAGGGAGTCCCTAAGCAACTGCAATCTAGGAACTCTCAATCTACGATCATCTGCATCTGAGGTAAATCTGCGGCCGTTCAATCCTCTCACATTCCAATAAATGATGGGCAACCTAGACATCGGATGGAAGTGAGGGTGTGCCAGCGGCAACGGCACAAAACTCTCTCTCTGACGGCGCAGTCGAAAGTCGGTCTCTGATCAAACTCCAAATCTGCCCCAACTCATGTAAAATGGCTCCATCCAAGGGAATAGTACTCTGGCGCGAACCAAGGAGCTGAAAGTCAAACCAACCAGCACTCCTGGGCAAATCAAAGTCTCCCTGAATCTCAAAGAACAGAAACAGGAAGGCCTTGCCACCGAAGCTAGGTCGAAGAGTCCTAGGGCAAGAATGAATTTGCGAGCCGACAAAACGGTGAACTGATGAAAACTGAGTCATGCTCATAAGCTGTCTAGCAATCTCGCTGTCAAGTAACTCAGCTGACCAGCTTTCGCTCCCCCGAGATCGAAAACTACCTGCGGAGAAACAAAGAACATGCCCCTCTCTGGAGAGAGTAGCTGATCCCAAGTACTCCTCTACCTCCTCTAACCGTCTGCAAAACACCGGTAAAAGCTCCAATTGAGTGAGGGAGTCTGTGATAACCCCTCGAGCCAAAAAGGGCCAAAACTCAACGGGCAGATCTCTGTCAACCATCTTGGGGTTTGGTCTAGGGGTCAGAAGAGCTGAAAAGGGCTGAGCCGTCCTGACTCTGCTCCTGGAATAGGTGAGAGGGAGAGGAAGAATCTGCGACGAGGTGTCTGTCCGCATGGGTGACTGAAACTCTCGCTCTATCTCATCTGCTAGGATCTCCCAATCCTCACGCCTGTCTGGGTACTGAGCAAAATTTGTGACCGTACTCGCAAAAGATCTAGATACACCAGGAGTGAAAAGCTGCGAGGACGAGGCTGTGCTGGGAGGGGTGTCCAAAAGGACGCTCCGCATAGTAACAAAGGAAGGTACTGTGCGACGGCTGTGAAAGGGGTCTCGAGGGAACCTCGTACAGGCGCATGAGATCTTGGGACGAGCCCTGACTCTGACGTGTGTCGTGAAATACCACTCTCTCAACGGGCTGCTGGGGAGAGGCCTCCATCACCGTAACTGCAGCCTGAGTAGTCTCCTGTTGAATAATTGTCTCCGTAACCAATATCTGAACCTCCGGGGTAGTGGTGTCTAGAGTCATCAAATCCTGAACTACTGTCTCCTGCTCAGTGAGAAGACTTGCCTGTGGATGGTCCTCCGCATCTCCCCTTTCCGGGGTCTCCTGCACGTGTATCTCAACTCCTTGAACTACCGTCTCCTGCACAGTGTCAAGACCTGCCTGCGGGTGGTCCTGTACAACTCCCCTTTCCGGGGTCTTCTGCACATGTGACTCGACTCCCTGAGCGACCGTCTCTTGCACCATGTCAAGACCTGCCTGCGGATGGTCCTCTGCATCTCCCCTTTCCGGGGTCTCCTGCACATAAGTCTCAACTCTCTGCCATCTGTGAGCTCGTACGTGGGGCTGCTCGTACTGCTGGTTCTCCCTCTGTCTCCGTCTCCTCCGAGCTCTCCATGAAAGCTGTTCCACTGGAGGAACCTCCAGGTCCTTTGATTCCACTGGAGGCTCCCCTAGAGGAGTCTCCTCTCGTTCTACTGAATGAGTCAAAGCAGGCTCAGAGACCCCTGGAGGCTGAACTGAAGGCTCTGGGTCTCTCGTAGGATGAGAAGGATCCGGAGTCTCTGAACGAGGCCGGCGACTGGGGCAATCCCTAATAAAGTGATCTCTCTTCCGACAGATTAGACTCTGATCAGGAAGCCCCTCGTACAAAACCTTCTGCTGCATCTGGACCCCATCTCCCATGGAGTACGAAATCAAAGTAGGCAAAGGTGGAGGAGGGGGGAACTCTGAAGTGAGTCTGACCCTTGTAACACCTGTACCAGCAAGTGACTGAGCATAGGAAAGTCCAGCACTTGATGGGATGATTGTACCTGCCACGCTAGCCATATGCTCAACAGCTCTGCAACAAGAGCTAACCTCATCAAGAAGTCCAGGGAAAAGCATCCAAAAAGAGACCTGACGTGGTCACGGGGACGTAGTACTGAAGTGCTTCCGCCAAGGCCACAAATGGATGACTCTGCTCTGAAACTGAATCGGAGAGCTCATAAGTACTCTTTGAGCCTGCTCTGTGGACCGAAGGCCAAAAGAAAAGTACCCTCTGCCAAGCAATCGAAAAACTGTAACTGAGACACCCAATGAGGCCATGCTGGTGTACACCCAATCATGTAACTGTTGGCCTCTATCGGGGAGAAAGCCAATGATGTGCGTCAAATGAAAACCCTCCTCTGCTACCTCAATCATCTGCACAATGTCAGGAGGAAAGGAAACTGTGACTTCGATCTCCTCAGGTTCGGTGACGGGAGTGGCATTAGTGTCCTCCATTGTCTCAGCTTGCGTTGTCCTGAGGGGAGGAGCTATCTCTGCTGAAAATACCCACCAAGAACTCGCAACCAACCACTAGAATCCCCAAAAAACCCCCCGGTTAAAGAATGCTCCCAACTTCAGCCTACGTGGAACGACAACAGACCGCTCAATGCAGAAGCAGAAAGCTCCACCAACGCATGGAAGCAGCCCAGGAACACAGCTCCCCGGAACACACGCAGAACAGTCCTGGAAGAGGGCCCTAAAGCCCAAACTAAAGTGCAAGGGAGGGGCCAGATGACAGCTACTGGCGGCCTGAAGGGCGGCCTAGATGGCAGCTTGAAGGGGCGACCTAAAGGGAGCAAGGGGAGCTCGACCAGTAGGGCGCGACTTGCACAGCCAGTTGGGCTGAAGGGGGGCGCAACGCGAATAGGCTAAGGGGGGGGCTCGACCACCAGTGCGCACCTGCAGCAGCCAAACAGGTTGAGAGGAGGCGCAACGCGAGCGGGCAAGGGGGGCGACCTGAGCAGGGGGCGCTGCCAAGGGAAGCCTGTGCGGCCTAGGCAGCAGGGCGTTGCGAAGGGAAGCAGGTCGCGGCCAAGGGGCAAGGCGTTGCCAGGGGTGGCTGATGGCGACGGACGATGGCGGGAGGCAGCAGCAGACAGAGCTCCTCTAAGACGATCGTTTCCAGCCGCAATGGTATCTCTAATACGGATTTGATTGTAGCCACATTTAAGATCTATCTTATTGAAAATTACGGCCCCATGTAACGCATCTAGCAAATCATCGATCCGAGCCATCAGATACCTGTGCTTAATAGTGATATTATTCAATGCTCTGTAATCTATACAGAGGCGAAAAGTATCATCTTTCTTTTTTTAAAATATCACTGGCGAAGCAAAAGGTGAGAAACTGGGTTGAATCTATCCTAACTTGAGGTATTCTTCCAGTTGTCTTCGTACCTCCGCGTCTTCGGTAAAACTTAATCTATAGGGAGGCCTATTTACAGGTTCTGCCCCTGGGATTAGTTCAATCTTATGCTGAACATTCTGCTCTGGGGGTAACCCATAAGGTAACTCATCCCTAAAACAATCAGAGGACTCCTCTGCTATTTGATCAGCCAGCTTGGCCATCTCTCCATTTTGGGTAACATCAGTGCTAGCCAAAGAACCATCAATCGGCTCTATCGATGCTGTACAAAGAAACAAAAACTCTTCTTGAGCTTTTGGAATTTCCACTACGGAAACCAACGGTCCTTGAGGTATATCTTTTTCACCTCGTAAGACATACAGCACATTATTCATCTTGAATTGATAAATGTGCTTTTTTCAATCCATGGTTGGATTCTTCCTAGAATGCCAAGCCTTATTACCCAGGGCTATGTCTGCATGAGTAAGCTTTGTCATTTCAAAATCAAGCTTCTTAACATAGTTCTGAATTCGAAGTTCCAACTGGGTAGCCCTTTGGTCCCATACTTCAGTTGAACTTTCGTCTGCCATTCTGACTGTATATGCATAGTCAGATGGGCTAGTCTTTAATTTCAACCTCTTTACAAGCTTGGAGTTAATTACATTGTGCGTTGATGGTGAGTCAAACAACACAATGACATCATGATTGGCTACTTGTCCTTTCATCTTAATTAACTCCGTATCGTTAAAGGTTGTATATCCTATTGCTGCGGGCTTTGATAGGACATTATCAGGTGTACTAGTTATTAGCTTAGCAACAGACACACATAAGAAAACATGTACTGACCTTTGAGAAGATCCCGCTAGCTGAATCTGCATTTGTT
The DNA here is from genome assembly GCF_047967505.1 of Dipteris shenzhenensis. NCBI lineage: Eukaryota > Viridiplantae > Streptophyta > Polypodiopsida > Gleicheniales > Dipteridaceae > Dipteris > Dipteris shenzhenensis. The sequence goes on from NC_141606.1 coordinate 48,798,134, forward strand.
CTGCTCTGGGACTTTCCTTTATTTCCACGTCGCATTCTGAGATCACCAACTTAGCCATCCGACGATTCTTATTTCGTGGACAATCTTTCCACTGATGAGGCTGAAGGCATCCAAAACACAAGCCTTCTCTCCTTGCTTTTTCTCTTTGCTCTGGGCTCAAAGAAGACTTTGACTAAGCCCGAGCTGCCATTGGTGTTACTTTTCTTTTCATTCCAATGGTGGTGCTTGGTTTAGGAGTCTCAACTGGCTTCGCCTACTTGGCTTGACCACTAGGCTGTGAGGCACTTCCTTTGCTAATCCACTTCTTCTTAAACCCAGTTTTCTTCGGGTACTCATATCGAGTCCCAACTTGCACAAACCCACTTTGTCTATTCCCTTTTGCATCCTCATAGTTCAGAGCTATAGCAATTGCTTCATCTAGCGTGTTCGCATACTTAGCCCAAACTTCCATTTTGATCCGATCATTCAATCCAAAGATAAAATCTTTTACCTGGATTGATTGAGCTAGAGGTTCATAAACTTTCATTACTCTTTCTCGAAACTTATCAGTGTATTCCGCCTTTGATAAATTTCTTTGACGAAGGTTTCGATATTGATCCCAAGCTCGGGATGCTTCGTCAGGAGGTAAGAAGTGTTTTCTAAATTCTTTTTTAAACCCCTCCCAAGTAGTGGATGCCACTCCATCTTTCTGTTGTTTTATCCACCACCTATCCGCTGCCTCATTAAACATATGGGTGGCCTCGCGGATTTTCTTCATATCATTCATGATTTCACAAATGGTGAAAGCCTCGTCCCATTTGTGTAACCAGGTCTCTATGATATCGGAACTACGGTCAGACATCCGACCAGAATACTTTGCTGGCCTATAATTGGCAATATTAGGTACCTTAGCCCTAGAAGCTTCTTCTTCTACTTCCATTTAGGTCGACGCAAACAACCGACGCTTCATCACGCCAATCGTTCTCACACCATCACAGATCACCAGCCTATGTCCACGCCTATGCGATGATCAGCAGCTCGTCCAATAACTCCCGTACCATTATCTGCTCCTTACCCATGAGCTTAAGCATACACCCAGCCAGCCCAAAACCTCTCGAGATCCCCCTTTTCCAATCACCTGCGGCTCTGATACCAAAATGATACGACTAAAAACTCCAGCTCATTCAAGACCATGAATTGGATGAACACCAATTAACAGGTGATGGCACTATGAATAACCAACCAGCCTTTCTTTGGTTCAGCAAGCTCATTACGATTTAAAAAAAAACGTGAGGACCTGCAAGCTGAATACCAAAGCCCACAATTCCCTAGATGGATCTAGTATGCCACATGCCTACATTTTAGAGTACCTCCTAAATGCATCATTTACCCCTCTCTTGGGATATCATTGAAATCATTTGCCCCTTGGCACATTTAATGCATTTAGACCCCTTAGCCTTAGATCCACCTAGTCTAGTGCCATGTCTCCCTCACCAAGGACCTTGACCTTGATTCCTCTTCGATCATTTACATGAAGCCCAAACAAGTATATTACAAACATTGATCCTTTAAAGGAAAATGTCGACTGACCCTTCCGAGGTCTTGTTGCCTCAACTTGAGCGTAACAAACCCTCTGTCTGAGCTGTCGTGTAGCACAGAGAGAGAGAGAGAGAGAGAGAGAGAGAGAGAGAGAGAGAGATGCTTTAACTTTTTAATATGTCCAGGTGGAACTTGAGACTATAAGGCGAGAAAGTGCTGCTAGGACTGCAAGAGCAACAGCTATAGCTTCAGGAATACAGAAAATTTCCCTTTCAGAACAAGGCCCAGAAAAGAAAGATCAAAGCCTTTCTTTAGGGAATGAATCTATTGTGGGGCACTCTTCCACAATTGTTTCAAATATTAAATCTAATCTAGAAGAGTCAAAAGAAGAGACTGCAGTACCCAGAAAGCGTACAATTAACTTTTTTTCTCAGTGAGTCATCTGCCAACTCATGGCTTTAACTGCTTTTCTGGTTTCTTGGCCTTACCTACTGTTAGATCTGTTTATATTACTTGAGCAATCACTCAGATAGCGTGTGCTACGCAGGAGACTTTGATTTTTTGAGCAGGCTTATATTTTATTTTTCAATTTCGAAAATTTGGCAGGTTCAAAAGGACTTCTGAAACAACCGGCTTGTCAGAAAAAGATACCAAAGAAAGCAGGGCATTGGCTCATAGAGACTCTCACCCTCTACTTTTCAAATTTCATGAGGTATTCCCTTGACGTACTGTGAACAAGCCTGTGACTTTTTCTTTCAGCTTCTTGGCAGAGATGGCTATTGCTTCTTATCTCGCATGTCTCAGTGTACTATATGTGACAATGAAATGCACATGGTTGTGTGTCATGATAGGACTTGCACCTTGCATCGTGTATCAGAATGAAAATTTTCATGTGAATATCAGCTTTCTCTCTTCTAATATGAATAAGATATGCCTGTCTATTGTAAAAGAGTGGTCTTTTATTGAGATCTGGAGGGATTTATTGCAGTCTGTGTTCAACTTTTGTACCTAGGGTAGATGGAATATAGATATTGTGTTCGTACTCGTGCTAGGTAGTAAACTGCTTTTGAAGCCATAATTTTTTCTTAGTTGTTTTTAAGAAAAAAAGAAACAAAAGAAGTGGCTGGAGTGTTAAAGGAAATTGTAGATCCCCTAAACAAATTGTAGATTCTTTCAAGGTCTGAATACAGGATTGAACAGTTTGCTTCCTCGGTCTTGGCTATAGTCGACAAAATCTCTAATTCTAGATGATACATTCAAATGAGACAAGGTTAGCATACAAAATTTGGTTGATGACATTCACTACAGCAACAAGATACCCCTTTCTAGTGGGAGAACATGGTATCACCTATGGAAGACTTTTGGCGAGATCTTCGGGAACGCTCTTTTGTTTGTTCTATTATATTTTATCAAACAGAGTCTCAAAAGAAAATTTTGTCCATTAAGGCAAATATTAATGGAAAGAGCAATCCTATGAACCAATAAATTACCTTTAGAAGTGGCCATCGATTTTTGTTTTTTCGTAAAAAGGACTTCTATTGATATGAAAAAACCATGCGAGAGCAAGCTCAATTCGGAAATACATCATGCAAGCATGAAAAAAGCACCCTATAGGGGGCCAAGAAAAAGCTCCTCAGAGCGAACAAGAGATAAACCAAGGCAGAGGCTGAATTCCGTCTCAACCTTGTTGTGGACTCTGAAAGAAAAGGGGAGCCTCTCCATTCCCTAAGGAATATAGCTCTCTTGGAAGAAGCTGCTTGTTAGGTCCCCTACATGCTCGTCCAAATAGCCATTAGGGCCAAGGTGTGAGAAGGGCGGACCTGGGAGGCTTGTGTGCATTTGGCTCTTCGTATATGCCACGCTGAAAAACTTGTCAGTATCTCCCAAGAAGAATCCACAGAAGCATGCACGACCCTGAATTGTGAGAAGGAAACATCATTCAAAGAGCGCGACTCAACTAAACGTCATCGTATCGAAAGTTGAGGCCCCGAAAGTGAGAGCCAAGCCATTGAGCCCTAGGTCATGAAGAAGGAGAAGCACAAACAAATTGAAAATCTTGGCAATTCCCTTCCAAATAATCCTCGCCTGTTTACAATCCCATAGGCAATGTTGGATAGTCTCCACAGCAAAATGACGACGGGGACAAGTGGAGTCGGTCCTGAATGTGGACCTCCATAAGTTCACTGCAATCTCTCCATGAATAGAAAGCAATCCTTCCATGAATAAAAAGGCATAATTTTTCTATTCTTGAGGGATTTCTAGAGTCTCCTCCAAAAAACTTTTTGCAAATCAGCATAATTATAAAACTTCTTCCAATGAAGAGCGCTCTAGAAGGTTTCCAACCTCTACAAGTGAGCTGAAATCTCCTGGGATTGCTGACTGTGTAACGGAAGAAGGGAATGCTCTTCTCCCAATGCCTTGAATCAATCCACTCCCACTGTCCGAGGCTCCTTTGTAAAATCTTTATGGGGACTCCTCCATATAGCTAAATCCTCCACGATCCCACAGAGAGAAGCAACGGGTTTGAGTCTAAGTACCATTGTGAATCCGAGCCTTGCTCCATGTAGCCTAAGGTCCCTACAAGGTGGAAAGGAATTCCCAACAAAATGTCACATGAAGATCTAGATAACATGCCCCCCATTTGAACATCGAAGACCAAGGCATCCTCATGTGCCTACCGTAGTGAAATGACTTGGACTGAAATATTTGTCCCTGAGAAAGCCCCCATCCAAGTAGAACAAGAGATCAGCCTATCATAGGTGTCAACCCAATCCATTCAGTAACGCTAACACAGTTTTGTTTCAGAATCGAGATTTTAGCACTCCTAGGTATGGCGCAGTAATTTGCTGAATTCTCCTTGCACATCCTCTGAGGTGACTTACCAGTTATCGTTTGTGTTCCTCTGAAAGTTTTATGAAAGCTTTACGGAGGAGGCATGGCCTCTCTCCCATCTAGACCATTGCATATAGTGAGAAGCGCCAAGTGGTCTGCCATGCTCATCCAGTATGGTTTCATTCCACACGATGGGCTGCCTGTCGATCTCTTTAGAGGAAGAAAGAATGAGAAGCACCAAGTGGTCTGCCATGGTCATCTAGTATGCTTTCATTCCACACGATGGGCTGCCTGCCGATCTCTTTAGAGAAAGAAAGAAAGAAAGTCATATTATTATTCTCGGGAGGCCTTCTCGGGCCTATGGGACAAAGTCCAAAATGTCAAAATGACTTGCAACTCTTCTAGCAGGATGGTGGTCTATGGAGGCAGAGGATCGGCTTTTCAGCTATCCAGATCGGTACGACAGGGATGCCCGCTTGCACCTTACCTTTTCCTTTTCGTAGCGGAGGCTATGGGATACTTTATGCAGGCTACCAATCATGGCACTTTGGTCCTTCGTCTGCCTATCCAGCAGGAGCAGGAGCTTCTGGACACTGAGTTTGCTGATGATACGGCACTGACAGTCAGAGGAGATGCATATAGTCTTGCTACTGCTGCAGATGCAATTGACAAGTTCTGCCTAGCCTCAGGGGGACTTGTCAATTGGAACAAATCAAAAGGCATCTGGACTGGAGCTCAGCAGGATACCCTAGCATGGGGAGGAGACAGAGGCTTTGTATGGATACCCAGAGGCACCTCCACGAAATATCTAGGCTGCCAGGTTGGCATTGAGGTGTCCCCGACGCAACAATTTGCCCCAGTTCTTGAGAGTATCCGGAGAAAGCTAGCCTGCTGGAGTACGACTAGACTCTCTTTGGCCGGAAGGGCGCTAGTACTCAACCAGGTTCTACTAGCGACTATGTGGTATGTTGCGTCTTGTTGGTGCTTTCATGCTGACTCGATTCGTCAGGTGAGGAGATTGCTTCGGAACTTTCTGTGGAGTGGTGGGGATGGTTCTCAGGACACTAGGGCCAGAGTTTCATGGGATACTATCACTTTACCTTTCTCGCAGGGAGGACTTGGGGTTCTTGATTCGGAGATGCAGAGCAGAGCCCTTTTAGTCAAACTTCTTGTTAGAGGTTTGACTCTAGGAGATCAGCCGTGGAAGCAGCTCCTACTGCATGGGATTCACCTGTGCACCCCTAGAGCAGCAAGTCATTTGGCAGGTAGAGTTAGTTGGATCTTCTTGACGGACCAGCATTCTCAGCCTTCCTCACCACTTGTGAAAAAGGCTTGTTCATATATGGGATCATTTTCGACAGCACCTCATCAGAGCAGTTCCCTTCTCTAGAGAGGAAATTGCCCGACAGCCACTTTACCATAATCCCCTAGTTCGGTACCAGGGATCTTTCCTTGGTACAGAACTTAGGACTCCCTTGGCCAGATGGCATGCTCAGAGGGTTGTGACAGTCGAAGATTGATTCAGGGAAGGTGTGGAGATGTCAGAGGAGGTGATCAGAGATAGACATGGGCCACTTAGACAGATTCCTGCCTCCAGATTACTGATCATGAGAGCTATTCCTCAGGAGTGGAGGGATGTAGTTACAGATCCAGCCTATGTTGATCCCATTTCTTGGTCAGGTTGTTTTAGTGAGGCTGGGCTATGTATTGGAGTTCGCTTAGGACCGGCACCGTTTATTTATTTTGAGACGGACTCCTCTCAGAGATTGTATCCCACTCAGCCCCTGGATCGTCAGGAGCTTCTTTGGCAGAGAGTCAAGGTCATTGGTTGCCTGGGTAAGAAATGGGCCACAGATCCTTCCAGGTTGACCATTGCATAGGATATTAGATGGAGACTTTGGATTTTTCAGGGTCGACCTCTTGCGAAGCTTGACTGGGACCTAGGTGAGTGGGCATGGCCTGCTCCGGTGGCAGGCGTTCGTCCTCTTTCTTTCTTCGAGTACTCGACGAGGGCAAGTTACAGGCTTCAGCAGAGAGACTCTCATCACATTCCATCTGCCTCTCAGCATTGGCACGCATAGGGACTTATTGCAGAGCTCTTGCTGAGCTACTGGACTCACTTTTGGGGCATCAGTAGAGCCAGGAAAGTCTCCTACTTTCTTTGGCTGACTATACATAGGGGCATACCTGTGGGTACTTGGCTCCAGCAGATGGGTAGACCCTCCTTGTGTATGCGTTGTCAGCTTGCAGAGGAATCTAGCAAGCACTGCTTATGGAGTTGCACCAGCTCTAGAGTGGTATGGACAGGTATCTTCAGGTGGTTCTCATATGTTACATCTGAGTCCTTTCTGATGACGTGGGGTGTTGCTCTTTGGGGAAGAGGATCTGGAGCCTTTACTCTCTTTGAGTCAGAGCCACGAGACCTCGGTTTCTTCATGCAGCGTCGCTAGAGACGGGGTCCCACGGAGGCCAGCATCATGGAGCCGCAGATATTCAATCCTCCATGCATTATAGGGGAATAAATTCGATGCACCGAAAGCAGTTTGAGACTTTTTTTGCCATGTTTGGACCGCCAAAAGATTTCCATAATGATAGACATAAAGGAATCAAGATTGCCTTGGTGAACATGATCAAAGGCAAATAAAATTGAACATATGCCACAAGTATGGACTCCACTATTCAGAGGCGAACATGTAAAGGCTAGATTGCCAGTTTCCAATATTCAAGCTTTTTTTGGAGCTTGATTAGAACCCAATCAATTTGCTGTCGACGAGTAAGTCCCCAGCCCAAAGGATAACCAAGGTGTCAAACTAACTGAGTGGGTGGGATGATCTCCCCTAGCCATAAGAGACTGTCCAGGTTTTTAAGATGCAATGGGAGTAGCTTAGACTCTTGAAAGTTAGCATGAAGGCGAGCTGTCGAACCGTAAACTAAAAGGGCTTGCATCAAAGCATAAAGATCACGCGGAGTATTCCTTGGAGTAAAGAAAGAATCGCCAGCATAGGCGTCAGCAACCATGCTACGATTTTCATCCAGTTTCAAACCATGGAGAGAATCTGTAGCCACTAGATGATCAATGTATTGCAGCATAGGATGCGTAGCAATAGCATACAATAAGGCACTAAGGGAACTGCCTTGAGGAATTGAACTACGAATGAGTCCATTCTTCAGAGATGTCTCCAGAAAGAATACAAGCAGCATTGCTATCCCTGTAGAGCCAATAAATAACTTGCTGCATTTTTATTCCAAAGCCCAATGATTGCATTGTTTGCAAGATGAACTCCCATTGAGCTGTGTCAAAAGCTTTGGCAATGTCAATCTGTAAAAGCAAAACATCCTGCTGCGTGTACTTGGCATATTCAATCCCAACATAAGCATTGGCAATATTGTCCATGATATGCCTACGAGGAACAAAGCCATATTGAGAAGGATGCAGTCCATCATGCAGATAGCCTTTGATACGGTCAACAAGCATTTTAGCTATGATCTTGTAAATGACTAGCATGAGCGTGATTGGTCTCCAATTAGTGATAAAATCAGAAATCTGCTTCTTAGGAAGGAGCTTTACCAGTCCCTTTTTCCATGACAGAGGCATTTGCTGATTTTCCCAAGCTGAATTAGCCATTTGCAGTAGAGGGGATTTGAGGCTATCCCAGAAAGCAAGAAAGAATTCGACAGTAAGGCCATCCCATCCTGGATATTTCCATCTACTGCAGGATTTAACTGCATCTGACAATTCCCTTTTAGTGAAGGGAAGTTCCAGTTTCAAATCCTGAGCTTGACTCAAAATGGGAGAAGTACTGCACACAAAAATCAGCAAGCTTAGAGCGAGATGAAGACCAAGAACCATGAGGCATCCGGACCCGACAAATATTTGCAGCTTGTCGTTTGTAATGCAAACTTCTAAGAAATTGCTTTGAAGAGCAGCCTTTATCCAAGAAAGCCCTTTGTTGAGATCGGGTTTTCCATTTAGCAAGCTTTCTTTGATCATTTGGTTGGAGACAGAATTTGGCCCAACATAAGTGCATGCTTTCATCAGAAGACAAAGGCCGAAGGTGACTAAGCTTAGTCAGACTCTGGCAAGTGAGTTTAGCATGCACAACTGTCTCTCGTGTGGCTCGCATAAGTGATTTACCATAATCCCGAATCACAGCTTGCATTCGAGCAACAAGAGAGGTTGAATGGCATCAGAAACCATAGCTTTAAAATCAACATGTTCCAGATAACTGTTATTCACCAACAAAAGCCTTCTGCAAGGCAATCTGTCGTCAAGAAAGTCATGCATGAGAGCCTCAACCAAAGAGGTGCATGATCGGAATACGAGAAGGCATGATCAACCTAAAGTTGACAAGTAAAGGCATCACAGTGTTGCGGGAGTGTGGGCTGTAATTCCTTCCATGGATCCACTAAACGCAGCAGAACCAAAAAATGCCTGTTGTTCAGAAGCCAGAGTGTGTCCCGAAGTATTATCTCCCGCTTGTGGAGCATTGTTGAAATCACCACAGATGAATGCATAGTGTTTCCACGGACAATATTTTGATGTTCAAGACAAAGGTAAAGCCCCGGCTGTCTTGAATGCTATTGCTTCTCTTCCTATGACTTCGGCCTCTCCGTCTCAGGGGAAGGGTAAAAATTTGAATGAAGGATGGCAAACTCCTCGCAAAGTTCTCTCCTAGGAGACCTCTGCCATCCAAGACTTGGAATGATGCATCTTCACGCGCCAAGAAACCAGCTGAAAACTCTAGCATTGGCTTGACTTGGGCTGCAGTCACTGCCAATCGTATCCTCTTCCTAGAAGAGGACGTTGCTGCTCTATTGTCTTTCTCTCAAGCTGATTCCTCTTCTCAAGACACAAGTCCAGATATTGAGGTGGAGATGCAAACATAGTAAGTTTGTTTATTCCTATACATAAGTGTCCCATAGCTATAAATATGCTTGACCACATCAAATGCGTTACACTCAATGTACAGGGTTTGTGTGATCGTAGAAAGTGGAAACGTGTGTGGATGTATATTAGACAATTGCAGCCAGACATAGCGGCTTTGCAAGAACATAATCAGCACATGTATGCTGGTCACACATGACATTTTGCTGGTTATGATATTTTCTATGCTCGAGAGCACTCTTTCTCTGGAGTGGCTTTTTTGGTAAGGCATGATCTTCAGCCCGTTGTGGCTCTCAATGATCGCCATGGTAGATGGATTATTATGCAATACCTGTTTCAAGGAGAAATATTTGCATTTGCATCGGTTTATGTCCCTCAATCTTCCAATGATCGAGCATTGATTTGGGATGCCATGCATAATATCGGGATTCTTACTTTGAGGCAAAAAAGTTTGGGTGTATTTTATGAAAAAGAAAAGTGAACTGTTTGGGCATTTCAAAGCTTTTAAAGCTATGATTGAAAAAGAAATAGGCCTGCAAATAAAATGCCTAAGGTCAGATGGAGGGGGAGAGTACCTCTCAAATGAGTTTGCAAGGTTCTTGCAGGAGCATGGCATAAAGCAGCAATATTCATGCAGTCATACCCCACAGCAAAATGGACTTGTAGAAAGGAAAAAGAGGCATATTAGAGAGGTATCTCGTGTCATGCTCAACGAAAAAGACTTGTCAGATTATTATTGGGCTGAAGCAGTTGTTACAACAGTCTACATAATGAACATGACTCCCATTGCAGCAATACATGGCATGATACTAGAGGAGAGGTATACTGGTAGAAAATCAGATATTTCTCATTTGAAAGTTTTTGGTTGCATTGCCTATGTTTATGTGCCAGATGAGTTGAGATCCAAGTTGGATGCAAATGCTGAGAACTGTATCTTTATTGGTTGTTCTGTGCAGCAAAAAGGGTATAGATGTTATAACTCTTTTATTCCTAAGTTTACAGTGAGCAGAGATGTTTTTGATGAGATGAGCAGTTGGTATAAACCTGTAAATATGATTGATGATGTAGAGGCAGAAAATGGTAATGCTGCATAGAATTCATAGCAGCAATCACAAAGTATTAGTGGACATGTAGGTGATTCACATACTTCGTAAATTGAGATCAAGAGGATCTCCTCAAAGCAATGTATATAGTGGTATGCAAGTATTACCGAAAGAAAAAGAGAAAGTAGATTAGCTAATGTTTGATGTGAATGCAGGTCAGTCTTATGTGGATGGTGAATCCAGTGGCTGAGAACAAAGGCTTGATGATGAGTTGAGTATTCCTTTTGTTGTTACACCTGGAGTAGGAAAGACAATGGATGTTTTGAGAGCACCTGGTAGTGAGTCTATTTTGCGTAGGTCTATCAGAGCTAGGTATTGGGTATCTTATTGATAGACTGAAATATGATGGATTTACAATCATTCACTATGCCTGTATGGTCAAAGTGATACATGAACCAAAACCCACTTCTTTTGAGCAAGCCATGGGAAAAGAAAAATGGGAGAAAGCCATGGATGAAGAAATGGATGTCTTGGAAGCAAATGCTACATGGGAATTGGTGTCTTTGCTTAAAGACAAGAATGCAATTGGCTACAAGTGGGTTTATAAGATGAAGCATAATGCAGATGGTTCTGTGAACAGATACAAGGTAAGATTAGTTGTTAAGGGGTATGCACATACATATGACATTGATTATGAAGAAACATTGAGTTCGGTTGCAAGGATGGCAAACGTAAGAGCAGTCATTGCTATGGCTGCATCAAAAGGATGGTCTCTGTATCAAAGGGATGTAAAGAATGCTTTCTTGCATGGTGATTTGTAAGAAGTCTATATGGAGCAGCCACCAGGTTATGTTTATGCTGTTCATCTTGAATTTGTTTGTAAGTTGAAGAAAGCCTTGTATGGCTTGAAGCAAGCATCCAGAGCATGGTCTGACAAGATAGAACAGTATCTTGTTACTACTGATTTTCAGATTTTTAAGGCAGATTTTTTACTTTATGTGAAAAACAGAAAAAGGTATTATGCTGCTTGTGATTTATGTTGATGATTTGATCATCATAAGTGATAGTGATGAAGATATCCTTTATGTAAAACTGCTATTGAAGTAAAATTTTGAGATGAAGGATTTGGGAGAGCTGCGTTATTTCTTGGGCATTGAGGTGATTAGATCCACAAGTGGGATATGGCTCTTGCAGAGGCAGTATGGATTGGACATGCTGTTCAAATATGGGATGACAGGCTGTAAGCTTATTTCAGTTCCTTTAAAACAGAATGTGAAGCTGAGCGCAGATGCAGATGGGCTTCTGGAAGATCTTACTATATACAGACGCATAATAGAAAGTTTGATTTATATGACTATTATCGGGTCAGATTTGAGCTATGTTGTTGGGTTGATAAGTCAATTTATGCAAGCTTCAAGAAAATTGCATTTCGATGGGTTGACACATATTGAGGTATGTGAAGTCCACATTGCAGTATGGACTATTTTATGAGACTGGGGTTCAGATTTAGTTGCATGGATACACTGATGCTGATTAGGTTAGTAGTATTTCTGATAGACAATTTACCAGTGGATATGTGTTTTATTTGGAGAGTGTTGCAGTCACTTGGAGCAGCAAGAAGCAGTCTACAGTTACCTTATCGAGCACAGAGGCTGAGTACAAGGATGCAGCAATGGCTGCATGTGAGGGAGCTTGGTTGCGTAAGCTATTTTATGATATGCATTATTCTACAGATGGACCAGTTGTCATTTATTGTTACAAAATGAGCAGTATACACTGGGTAAATAACCCAGTCTGTTAGACTAGAACAAAGCACATTGAGGTGCATTATCACTATGTGCGGGAGAAGGTTCTAGTAGATTTTATTGATCTAGTTTATGTCAGCACAGAGGATCAGGTAACTGACATATTCACGAGAGCATTGGATGTAGAGAAGTTGCGTAAGTTCAGAGACTTGCTTGGTGTGCATGAATTGGGATTGAGCTCGAGGGAGAGTGTTGAGATATCGATCTCCACTCGTGATATGTCAGGGTGATCGTTGTGCATTTATGTCATCGACTTGTTAGCTGCAGATGCGGTTGGTACACCGTCCATGAATAATAGCTGGATGACAACTATCTTTATGTACTCTAGTTAGTGGCTCAGTTAGTATGTCACCTAGGTTAGCTGAGTTTGGTTTGAGACCCACATATAGGGTTCACCTATTCTTTTTGTACTTAGAGAGAGTTCTTTTGGCTTACACAACTAAGAAGATTATCTAGATGGAAAAATTCTTAGAAGCACTCGTCATAAAAAAACGTGTTGCCGAAGTGGAACCTTGTAAGCCCAAAGTTGCCGCAGTTTTTTTCTCCACCACTGAACTGGCCGATGCATTCGCCAAATAGAATTACCTCTTTCTGAAACCCAGGGTTAAGGGAAAAGGATTTTGTATAATGCAGGTACTTTAATCTGAGATAGCCTCAAAGAACGAGAGAAGGATCCAAGGGAAAGTCAAAGTTCAATCCTCTAATCGATTCTGGAGTTCCAAAGGGGGAATCGGAACCATAGGCGAAAGCATATAAGTGATTTGTTGCCACAAAGTACGATAATGAGAACCCAAACCATACTATGTGGTTGTCAGAGAAAAGGGAAGCATAGAGCCATCATCATGAATAGCATTAGCAACAATATTGATCCCTTTAAAAGAAATAAACTAGGAACGACAAGGTTCAAGTGGATGCTGGAAAACTTTTGACCAGTGAATGCCTTCAGCCCGCAAAGAGTTATCCATCGGAGATTGTCGACCATGCCATTCAAGGTGAGACAGAACATGCTTCCAGTTAAGAAGCAAGTTGAAGACCATAGGGCAAGAGCCCAAGGATGATCACCTTTCAATAATTACAGCAACATTTTTTCTCTGTGAGCTAGGATGTGCACCTGGATATTAGTGATATTCAATCCTCCATGTATTTTAGGGGAATAAATTAGGTGCATCAAAAGCAGTTTGAGACTTTTTCTACCATGTTTGGAATGCCAAAAGATTTCCATAATGACAGACATAAAGGAATCAAGATTTGCCTTGGTGAACATGATCAAAGGTAGCTAAAATTGAATGTATGCCACAAGAATGGACTGCACTATTTGGAGACAAACATATAAAGGCAAGGTAGCCAATTTTCAATATCCAAGCTTTTTCTTGAGCTTGATTAGAACCTAATCAATTTGTTGTCGACGAGTAAGTCCCCAGCCCAAAGGATATCCATGGTGTTGAACTAACTGAGTGGGTGGGATGATCTCCCCTGGCCATAAGAGACTGTGCCAGTCTTTAATATGCAATGGGAGCAGCTTAGACGTTTGAAAGTTAACATGAAGGCCAGTTGCTAAACCATAAACCGAAAGGGCTTGCATCAAAGCAGAAAGATCACGCGGAGTATTCCTTGGAGTAAAAAAAGAGTCATTAGCATAGGCCCGAGCAACCATGCTGTGATTTTCATCTTGTTCCAAACCATGGAGAGAATCTCTAGCTACTAGATGATCAATGTATTGCAGCATAGGATGAGTAGAAATGGCATACAATAAGGCACTAAGGGAACTGCCTTGAGGAATTGAACTACGAAGAGTCCATTCTTCAGAGATGTCTCCAGAAAGAATACAAGCAGCATTGCTATCCTTGTAGAGCCAATAAATAACTTGCTGCATTTTTATTCCAAAGCCCAAGAATCACATTGTTTGCAAGATGAATTCCCATTGAAATGTGTCAAAAGCTTTGGCAATGTCAATCTGTAAGAGCAAAACATCTTGCTGCATGTACTTGGCATATTCAATTCCAACATAAGCATTGGCAATATTGTCCATGATATGCCTACGAGGAACAAAGGCCTATTGAGAAGGATGCAGCCCATCATGTAGATAGCCTTTGATATGGTCAACAAGCATTTTAGCTATGATCTTGTAAATGATTGGCATGAGCGGGATTGGTCTCCAATTAGTGATAAAATCAGAAATCTGCTTCTTGGGAAGGAGTTTTACCAGTCCCTTTTTCCATGACAGGGGCATTTGCTAATTTTCCCAAGCTGAATTAGCCATTTGCAGTAGAGGGGATTTGAGGCTATCCCAGAAAGCAAGAAAGAATTCAATTGTGAGGCCATCCCATCCTGGAGATTTTAATCTACCACATGATTTAAATGCATCTGACAATTCCCTTTTCAGTGAAGTTTCAATTCCAGTTCCAAATCCTGAGCTTGAGAAAGAATTGGATGGACATGCTGTAAAAGAAGCTGACATGTAGACAAAATCTTAGGAGAAGGAAAGTCCACATGCCCAAAATGGGAGAAGTACTGCACACAAAAATCAGTAAGTTCACAGCGAGATGAAGACCAAGAACCATGAGGCATCCGGACTCGACAAATATTTGCAGCTTGTCGTTTGTAATGTAAACTCTTAAGAAATTGCTTTGAAGAGCAGCCTTTATCTAAGAAAGTCCTTTGTCGAGATCGGGTTTCCCATTTAGCAAGCTTTCTTTGATCATTTGGTTGGAGACAGAATTTGGCCCGACATAAGTGCATGCTTTCATCAGAAGACAAAGGCCGAAGGTGACTAAGCTTAGTCAGACTTTGGCAAGTGAGTTTAGCATGCACAACTGTTTCCCGTGTGGCTCGCATAAATGATTTACCATAATGCCGAATCATAGCTTGCATTTGAGCAACAAAAGCCTGCCATGCATAATCCAGATCAATAATCGAGATCAAAAAGCATCCGAGAAGAGAGGTTGAATGGCATCAGAAACCATAGCTTTAAAATCAGCGTGTTCCAGATAACTGTTATTCACCAATAGAAGCCTTTTGCAAGGCAATCTGTCCTTAAGAAAGTCATGCATGGAGAGCCTCATTCAAAGAGGTGGATGATCGGAATACGAGAAGGCATGATCAACCCAAAGTTGACAAGTAAAGACATCATAGTGTTGCGGGAGTGGGCTGTAATTCCTTCCATAGATCCACTAAAGGCAGCAGAACCAAAAAATCAAACCATGCCTGCTGTTTAGAAGCCAACATATGAGTGTGGCCCGAAGTATTATCTCCCGGTTGAGAAGCATTGTTGAAATCACCACAGATGAATGCATAGTGTCTCCACGGATAATTGTGCATGGCATCCCAAATCAATGCTTGACCATTGGAAGATTGAGGGACATAAACCGATGCAAATTCAAATATTTCTCCTTGAAACAGGCATTGCATTATAATCCATCTACCATGGCGATCATTGAGAGCCACAACGGGCTAAAGATCATGCCTCACCAAAAAAGCCACTCAAGAGAAAGAGTGCTCTCCAGCATAGAAAATAGCATAACCAGCAAAATGTCATGTGTGACCAGTAAACATGTGCTGGTTATGTTCTTGTAAAGCCACTATGTTTGGTTGCAATTGTCTAATATAGATCCACACAAGTTTCCACTTTCTATGATCACACAAACCCTGTACATTGAGTGTAACGTATTTGATGTGGTCAAGCATATTTACAGCTATGGGACAGTTATGTACAGCAATAAACAAACTGACTATGTGTGCATCTCCATCTCAATATCTGGACCTGTGCCTTGAGAAGAGGAATCAGCATGAGGGGAGGACAATATAGTAGTAACATCCTCTTCTTGGAAGAGGGTACGATTGGCAGTGACTGCAGTCCAAGTCAAACCAATATCAGAGTTTTCAGCTGGTGTCTTGGCCTGTGAAAATGCACTATTCCAAGTCCTGGATGGCAGAGGTCTCCTAGGAGAGAGAACTTTGCGAGGAGTTTGCCATCCTTCATCCAAAATTTTACCCTTCACTTGAGACGGAGAGGCTGAAGTCATAGGAAGAGAAGCAGTAGCATTCGAGACAGTCGGGGCTTTACCTTTGTCTTGAACATCAAAATACTGTTTCACCCCTTTGTTTTTGACTACAGAAGAGGCATTGGCATTCTTACTCTGAGGCGGAACCATTTCAGTTGGTATTGGCATCTTGGGAGGTTGGGAAGGGCATTGCGAAGCCATATGTCCAAATTGCTTCTTGCATGACCGAATGTGAGGAATGATAAACCTTTTGACGACATAAAGGGGAATAACTGAAAGAGCTTGTGCATCACGTGAGTCCCACCTTTTCTGTTCTTGTGTGTGAGCCACCAAAGCAGCAGCTGCTGCACCTAACACTTGTCTTGCACCTTGACCTCTACCCCTGCCTCCACCTTGTTGAGGAGTGACAGGTGCAACCACAGTCTCTGGCCTTGTCTCATCTTCGTTAACATAATCCCTTAGATGTTTGCCATCTAAGATATTGCGGCTTAAAACTCCATAAGGAGTAGTTGGTGCCATCTAACTTATCCTCTTGAGTGAGGACACCCAAAACCTCATTGGGGTTGTTTTGAACCATATCTGCGAGACAAAACAAAAAAATGCAGCAAATCTGACAAGTGAAATCCCTTCCTGGGATGAAAGATGCACAACCAAAGTCTGCAAAAAGTATGCCCAAAATGACAGCTTGTTGTCACAGCCTATAAAAATCGTAAAATGCACCAGAGTGCTCTGCAAATGCCTAAAAATTGCTCAAACAATATTGCAAAAATTGCCAATGTCTGCAATGTCACTCAAAATGAGTCTAGAACTGCATGTAACAATCCCAAACTGTTTGAACATTGCCAAATTGCATCCAAATGCCAAAAGCCCCAATTTCTTCAGGGAAATTGCATCCAAAAGAGGGTGCCCCAATTATGCAATAATTTGTAGTGCAAAAGCAAAAGCAAAAGCCCCAAAATTTGGGGTGAAATTGAACTGAAATTGGGGCAAATCCACGAAAAGCCCCAAATTTGCTCACAAAGTGGCCTGCAAAGCACAAAAATTTGTCCCGAATCTGATTTGCCAAACAATGGCTCCCTGCAAAGTGTACCTGCAAGAATCACCTGTAAAAATTTGAAAATTTTCCAAATGTGCCAACAAAAATAACATGTACGCCAAGTGAATGCACAGAATGCAATGTGCATATACAAACACCACCAGCAAGTTGTACGGACAGCAACAGCCTGTTTGGACTGACGGGTATGAACTGTACAACAGAGCAAGTACGGATTGGCGCAGGAGTAGGTACGGAACGTGTTGTAGAGAAGGTACAGAACGTGTTGTAGAGAAGGTACGGAACATACGGCACTGCCAGCGTACGGTAGTACGTCGCTGACATGGTATGGTAGTACGACATTGTAAGTACGGAGCGGTTGCTATACGGACAGATGGCGACGGAGATGCAGGGCGGTACAGTGGCAGTACAACAACGGTACGTGCAGGTACGAAATTTTGTGCAGTCGTACAGATTGTACGGACGAGCATGGAGCTCCGAGTTGTGTGACCACGTAGGAGATGATCCGAGTGTGAGTAGTAAGCAGGAGCATGAGCTTGTGGCTCTGATACCAAATGTAAGAATAGAGCAAGTAGGAGCAAACGTAAGTGACAAAACCACACTAACCCACTAACTGTGGTTAGGAGGAAAAACCTCTAGTGAGGGAAAGGTGCCCCTAACTTACTTATGGATTACAATTGGTCACTGCCTAGAGTTATGGCAATAATTCGAACACAGAATCCTCTTTTGGATAGCATGCTGCTGAAATCTATTTTTAATAACTTGCTCAATTTATTCTCAACTAGTCAATGGCAAAAAGATTCTCGTGCTCAAATGTGTTATTAAAGTAGGTAAACATTGGCCATAGATGATTTTGCCATGGAGAACTACGTAGTCTATAGAAAGTATAGATCATCGATCCATTTTTCTAACTCTCCTATTTTTGTTCTATTCATCCTATAAAAAGCTCTACATGGAGGAGACAATTTCTCATAATCTATCCATTCTCTACAATGAATATAACTACTCTCTATCCATTTCACAAATCCATACACCTACGAAAGATATGGGGTGAATGGATAGCATTCACTCTTGGTTTGATAGTCATTGTGGGATGAGGAGGTAGATGCATCACCCTCTTGCTTGGATGCTTTAGCTTTCCCTTTTACAAAATTGGTCTTGGCAATTTTGGCCAATAGAATAGGATATTTATGCCGTTCATGCCTTGGCTTATGTTTCTTACATCTGAAACATTTACCTTGCTTAATTAACCTTGACGTGATTGGTTGTTTACATTTTGCACAATAGCTTTTTCCTTATTGAAGGGTTTACGAGGATTCAGCTTCTTGTAAGCTATTTCAGCCAATTTAGTGAAGTCTCTAAGATTGGTTGGGTTGAACATTACAACATCACCCTCCAGGATCAGCCTTGCCAAGCAGGTGGACGAGGTGCCCTTCTTTTCCTACACCACTCGGATTGGCAAGAGGCTACAGAGGGACTCTTTGATTTGGACCCCTTTGAGGGAGAGTCATTGGGTGGCCCAGAGAGTGCCCCAGGAGATATGCCACTCCAAGTTTTAGACGTGTCTATGATCCAAATTGCAGCTGAGGAATATCTCCTACTTCTGGTTGGCTGTCCACGGAGGCTTGTCCATTGGACTGTGGTTGGAGTAGATGTGGGTGGAAGGGCAGTGTCAGTGTTGCCTTGTTGGATTTTTGGATACGATCCCTCACTGTTTTTGGAGCTGTCGTAGCGTAGTGAGGATTGGATGGGAGCCCTTAGGATTATGACTCGCATGTAGAGCCTTCAGAGGGACTACACTTGGGAGATGGTGGCTTGGTTAATTAAGGGAGTTCACGCGTTCTAGATTGATGAGGTCTCTCCATTTAGAGTATAGAGCTCCATGAGGCGGTCCCTCATGATAGCCCGAATCCTCATCCCCCTCCGTAGGATAGCGTGTGGGAGGTAGTAGCTAGTATCACGGCATGGAACATTTGGGTTGCTCGCTATAATTTGGTGATGGGCGAGCATTCGGTTCTACCCTTGGCTACCTTGGTTGCCATCTGGCAGGATATCATCTACACCTTGCGCTCCACTTGGGAGCGTGGGACCTCGAGCTCTAGGGCGACTGTCACAAGGTGCGCACGTTTTTGCAAGCTTGGCTTGCACGAGTTTTCTACATTTTTACTCTGCGAGGGATTCGTTGGATGTATAGTCTCCCCACCTGCTAGAGATTCCCTAGGGAGTGAGTTGGGTTTCTTTGGAACATGGTGGTTTTCTTTTTCTAGCTTTGATCTGGTTTTCCCATACTCACCTTCGGGGCTGTTGTTTTGCATGAAGTTTTTCAAGCATTATTAGAAGGTTCCTTTCTTTGCCAAAAAAAAAAAGAAAAACATTTCAACCTCATACCTCACTTTCGGGCTTAGGACTGCTAAATGTTTCTTTTTTCTATCATCCTCACTCTTTCCAGGTAATTCTAAAGAGAGTTTTCAAAATATGGCTGTAAATTCAACATTAATCTCATTCTCAAATTGTTCTAAACCTTTCCTAATGGAAGGTAAATTCCTCTTTGTGCCTCAAAGGCATGAAAGTGGCTTTCAGCTGCTTCACAAGCTTAGACCATTTTGCTAGGTTCTCTTCCCGTTTGTAACAAAGACCACCACATCAAAGCATCTATGTGTAAATGCAATGTGGCAAGAGCAAGCTTCTCTTGATCAATCTTGTCTTGATGGGCAAAATACAGCTCAAAATGGTGAATCCAATTAAGATTTTATCCGCCTCTCTTGCTCCATCATATTTAGGGAATTCAATTCTCTCTCTTGGTTGAAATTTGACTCGTTTCGAAGGAGTATTCAAATCTTCATCTCCAAAATTCAGCTCTCTCTTAGTCCCTAATTTTGTCAATATGGACTGCTCAATCATGTCGCTAAGTTGAGAAACCATCTTATCAATGGCGGTTGATGCCACTTCTCTTCTCTTCGCATTTGGATTGTATGTGTGAGGGATTTTGAGCTAAGGGTGTAAACACATCTCCTTGCTCATGGGTGGACTCATTTCTCCTTTCAATTCCAAAGGATAACTCTCTATTTAGAGGTTCTTGTAGGAAAGAAGAAGGTAATTCTATTCGTGGATTATCATACTCAAGATGTGTATAAGTCTCATCTAATCTATCCTCTTGAGGAGAAGGTGATGGTGTTCTATCCCTATCTCCTTCGGGTAGTGGAGGAAAAGGAACAAGTTCATTCTTAAATCTCCCCTCCCCTTCCCCTTCCCCTTCCCCTTCCCCTTCCATTGTTTCGTTTAACTAATAAAAGACAGGAAATGACTTGCTGTAATTTCGGAATAGAGGTTTATTTTGCAGCAAAAGTAAAGTGTTATAGAATTGGTGGTACTTATCTGACTTGTGCTTCGTTTGTGTCGAAAACTCCCTCAAATGAGCTCTTCTTCCTTCTATTTGGGGCTCTTCTTCCTTGTTTTAATGCTGTAAACTGGTACACTCAATCTGGGTTTTTTATTTCGAGTGAATTAAAGACCTACACACCTTTATAGGGGGTGTACTTGGTGGGTACATCACCCCCTTAAAACCTCATTCCAATCCGACTTTCCGTTAGGGAGAACGACCTTGGGAAAGGGGGGACGGGGGTTCCCTTTTCTTTATAATTTAGGGTGCATTCATACCCGGGGGGGGGGTTTCATCCTATTAGGACACCCTGTTCCCCGTGCAAAGAGCAGAATTTCCTAACAAAGCCATTGCCTAAGAACCTCAAAATTCCAGCCTTCTGGCCTCTTGCCAGAAATTTGTAAGTTTGACTCAGTTGTTTCGAATTTTAGAGATGAGATTCTGATTCCGATTCAGAGATTCGAATTCTAAGGTTACGGGCAGAAATTCGAAATGATGATCTCAGAAATTCAAAATTCAGAAATCAGATGGTTGGAGGACTCCTTGCAGAATTGGAGATCATGTGTATGGGAAACCCTTGGCGTTGTGATGTGTTGCCAAGTTCTCTTCCGCCTATTGAGCCCACGCTTCTTCTTGTCCCTTGTTGTTCGTGTGCATGTCCATGTTGTGCCTATCCGTACGTACAACGCTCCTTGCCTGCTTGCCAATGTCCGTTCTTCTCGTCTTCCACACTAGAAGCCCACACTACAGCTTGCTCTTATCAAGGTCACCATGCAATTTGGATTGTAATCTATCCTCAAAAAGTACACAATAAAATGGTTCAAGAAGCAAGAATGCAAATGTGTGCAATGCATGTAGAATTTGAATGCCAATTGGCCCTCCAATGGGGAAAGAGCGCCCTCGTGAGAGTACTTGTTTCTTGTTTTTGGCCTACATGCAAGGTGGGAGAGAGATGGTGGATGAATGCAAGGTGGGAGAGAGATGGTGGATGAATGTAAGGTGGAGAATGCTACGTGAGATTCCCAATGAAGGGGGATATCCCTTTGTCAATGTCTCTTGAGATCACTCAAGCTTTATCTTCCCATTTAGGCCTACCCTTAGTCTATGACCCATGCATTTGCTAGACGATGCACTGTAATGCAACCTTCCCTTTCCTATTGCCCCTAGGACCTAGACACATTGGTGGACATCTTTGTTAATAAAGCAAGTGTTACATGTTTAAATTTGCTGCCGTCTAAAGTAGTGGCTCCAGCTCAACAAGCCCTATCTTCTCAAATGATTCTCTGCCATACCAATATTGGTCGGTGTTCATCATAAATACAAACACATGTCACAACATTAAATTAGCATATAATGTAATAATGTTTTAATATCTACTAATGACAAAATAGTCGTTTCTCTTGTCATGACACATAGGCTCCCATTTTATGGCACCCACTTATCTAGAGGTCTCCACGATGGCCAATCGCATTGTGGCTATTTGTGCCTCCACTTTTGGTCCATTGCTCAAGGTTATCACTTCGGCCGCAATCTCCTTACTACGGAGCTAAAGTATCTTCATTGAGGCTATGTATAAAACGATCTTGCTTCATCTCTGGTGCAGCTTCCAAGCCTCGGATGGAATCTGATGTGATTGATATGGGTGGGTATAAAGGGAGGTTGAGTGATAGGGGATATGCACTAAGGGTTGGGGATGATAGAGTACTCAGAGTGGTATGGGGACATTTGGGAGATCGCTAATGTGAGCCTAACTAAAAAGAGAAAGGGTGTCTTGTCTAAGGACAAGAAAGAGGAGTACAAATGTAATGCATAGGGGGTATTGTGGAGGTATGACTAGCAAGGCATGCTGAGGCGGTACTTATGCCAATGCCCTCCTTGCAGACTGTGTCCCGTTATTGTAGAAGTGTGCACCTCTTTCCTACCTACAAAGGTGTGAGGTCCTCATCCAAATGGATCTGGGGTGTCGCGTAGAATTGTACTTGTGCATGGTGCTGCAAGGCAAGCCTAAGTGTTCCTAAATTGGATGACAAGAGGTTGCTCCCGAGTGGGGTCCTGTCCTATGTGCCGTGCGCCCTCGACGCCATGCTCCAAGACTCCAAGGGTGGAAGCTACAAGTTGATCGTATCGTTGATTGGCAGTCGTGGAGGTGCGAGGGACTTAGAGAACTCTAATTTGAGAGCCTTACTGGCTATGTGTTGTTGCTTCGGATTGGTGGATGCTATGTATAAAACGATCCTGGTCCATCTCTTGTGCACATGGGCGATGAAACTTCATGAAGAGTTGCTTCCATGCGTCAGGTGGAATCTGATGTGCTTGATGTGATTGATATGGATAGCATGAAGGGAGGTTGAGTGATGGGGCATAGGGGCACAAGGGTGGGGATGATAGAGGATGTAGAGTTGTATGGGGACATTTGGGAGATGGCTAAGGTGAGCCCAACTAAAGAGGGGTAGGGTGGTTGGCTAAGGGGTCCCAAAACCCCTGGTTCGATTACGAGTGCAAAGAGATGAGAGCCTAGCTCACACATGAGTGAGCATTGGGACAATTGACTTCACCAGAGAGACAACGGATCTCAGGCCGAGTGACACGGTGTAAGAAACGAGCTTTCCTCATACATAGGATGGATGAGGTGATAAGATCCTTTCGCAGAGGGGATCCTACTGCAGGTTGGGGGCTCTTATAAGAGGGGAACAGCCATCCCCATCACAGATCCAGTGGTTTGGCACACATGCACGTTCCTTGTATGATGTCCCAGGTCAGAGCCCACCTGCTTTGCCCTCTATGGCCTGGCCCACTACGTGTCACTTGTTTACTGAACAGAATGTATGGGCTGTCCTTCTCCTGTTGCATAATCGGAGATCATTAGATCATGAGGGATTATGCACTGAGCACTTTGCACATGGGCAGGAGGTCTTGACCCCAGTTCTAGTGCAGCTGTTCAATCATGCCGTATGCCATGGTTTCCCATCTACTTGGAGCACTACCACCATAGTACCGATACACAAGGCATGCGATCCCATGGACATTGGGAACTATCGCACTCTCATGATCGGCCACACTCTGGCTAAGATATACGGGTCAATACTAGAGAGGAAGATCAGTAGTCGCACAGAGGATCATGGGCAGCGGGCTCTTGGGCAAGCAGGCTTTCGGAGACAGCACTCCACCTTGGATCACATCTTCACCTTGAGGGCTATCATTGAGGAGACGAAGTCGAGGCACCATAAAGTCTACACTTGCTTTGTAGACTTTCGTAAGGCGTTTGATACTGTTCCATGTTCTCGCTTGATCAGGAGATTAGAGGTGCTGCAGCTCCCAGAGATCATGATTTGGGGGGTGATGAGCCTATATGAGTCTGTTAGAGGGAGAGTACGTGCCCTGGAGGTATATCGGATTGGCTTTAGAGCACTATCAGAGTGAAACAAGGCTGGTCCGTATCATGGACTCTCTTTGGGCTCTATATTGATGAGATACAATCATTTGTAGATTGGCTAGGTGGAGAGGCCTTACTTCTGGCTGACTTGATGGTGTAGATACTGTTGTACGCAGACGACATAGTCCTCATATCATCATTAGCAGAGGGATTGCAGAAACATTTAGAGGTTCTGGAGATGTTCTGCAGAGAGAGGGGCCTAACAGTGAATCTTGGGAAGACCAAGGTTATGATCTTCAACACCTCGCGAGTAGTATCCCGTCGCCAGAGTTTTACGTATCGAGGTGAGCTAGTGGAGATAGTACTGTCTTACACATATTTGGGGGCAGTGTTCACCAAACCAGTTTTTACGATGACCCATGCAGCTATAGCACGACTCACACGAGGGTTGGGTGCTCTCGCCTGATTAGAGAGGTAGTGCTTCTAAGACCCTCCGACGAAGGGTTGGCTTTTTGACACCTTGGTGAGACCGATTGCCATGTATGCAGTACCTTTCTAGGGGAGTGACATTTTAGCGACAGATTGGAAGAGATTCGAGAGACTACAAGTGACTATGGGATCTAGGATGATTCGGAGTAAGCCTTCGGTCCCCCATCAGATTATATAGGTAGAGTTCGCCATGACTCCTCTCCAGATTGATGCCATCTTCCAGACAGTGACTTTAATCCACAGAGTTTGGGCCTTACCTCAGTGGAGATTACCAAGACTAGCATTGGAGTCTTCCAAGAGACTGGCAGAGAGCAGTGTTGATACAACATGGTACGCACGGATATCCACATGGTTTCGTAGCCACGGCATTCATATGGACATACTTCCCCTCTTTTAGTACAGCATGGATGCACCACTTGAGATGATCCCACGAGATGAGATCAACCGTATTATCCTGCTGGACCTCGGGGATCAGGAGTTCTCCACCAAGATCTAGTTCTACCATGACCACTCCCTGAGGATCTTTGAGTATGGTCTCGTCATTAGACCTCAGTATCTCGAGGATAAGAGAGTCTCACATGCATTGAGGATTGTTATCGGACCGTTGCGAGTCTCGTCACATCAGTTGAGGATTGAGGGAGTGAGAGATGTAGGCATACCCAAAAAGCAGAGGATCTGTAGACTAAGTCTAATGGGGGAGGTCGAGACAGAGGAGCATTTTTTGTGTGTTTGCCTAGTCTACTATGAGATCCGAGGGCGATATCACTACCTCTTTGAGTAGAGGCATGGATTGGGTCCACTTACATGACTGATCCACTTTCCTGACCAGGTTTGTGTTGGGCTCTATCTGATTGAGATGCGGCAATACAGAGATGTATTCATGTGAAAGACTAGAGAGCAGCGGGAGGCTATGCCACAGGCCATCGGGATAGACCGAGCATAGACACGTGTCACAGGCTTCTATGCAGCTCTTGGGGAGGCTGAGGGAGAGGAGCTTGATGAGATGAGAGCACAATGAATTAGTAGTGAGAGTCATCGCCACGATGTTGCCAGACAAGAGATGCACACTCCACATGTGGCATGGAGAGTGACTAGAGCACACACGATCGAGTTCCAGTCTATTTCAGCCCTCTTCAGAGGAGACCGCCAGAGACGAGGCATCACCCTTGGCGAAGCCCACCGGATACAAAGATCGAGGAGACCATGCCCTCCGCCACCTTGAGAGACACCTTGACAGACATAGATACGACAGCTCCTCACATCCCATCAAAGAGCCACTATGGCACCTGGATATGTGGAGCCTGCACGCGTACTCAAAGCATTAGCTCTGAGCACCTGATACTGTCTTGTTATTTGCTACTTTGCTATTTTGCTCACTAGTTCGGCACTCTAGCTTTCAGCAAGGGCCTTAGTGAGCCCTTTGCTTCAGCCCATAGCGGCTTGTATGAGTTACTTTTGGTTTTGTACCTTTGTCTCATAGGCCTCCGAGGCCTCCTGTAGATGTGAATACATCTTTCCTTTTTTCTACTTTTGCCATATTGCTTTGCTGTTTTTTAACTGTTTTTTTTGGAGGTTTCTTATGAGTATACAATGGGTGTGAAGGGCACAATGTCCTTCACACCCTTCATCCCTTTAGACTTTGAGAGGGCAGCAGTGTGGTGGCAATTTATGAGGAGGAACCAAAGGGGGATTACGAAGAGGGAGGGGGCTTTTCTTGGCAAGTGAGGGGGACTGGGAATGGTCAAAAGGGCGCTTTGGGGGGGGGAAGGGGGGGGGGGAGGGGGCAGAATGGCCAGGAGGGAGGGGGATTCGGAAGGCCAAGGGTGGGCTGCGAATGTAGGTGGAATGAATGGACTTGGAGGGCTTGGGAAATCAGAAAGGGTTAGGAAAGGGAGGAGTGTAGAGGCAAGAATGGAGCGGGTAGGGAGTGCGAGTGCGGGCGGAAGCAGCAGGCTGGAAGCAGAATGTAGAAACGGGGGAGCAAAATGCAGAAATGGAGGAGAGCAACTGAGAGTTTTTTTTTTTGGGGGGGGGGGGGGTGGAGGCAGAAGAGGGGGAGTAGGCTGCGAGTGGGGGGTAGCAGGGGGGGCTGAGAGCGGGGGCTTGGAGCGAGCAAGTGAGAGAGAGAGAGAGAGAGAGTTTATTGTAAGTCTTTGAAATACCGAAGGTTCTATGAGATAGTGCTTTGTATTAGGGGGTTATAGGTAGACGTTGCACCACACAAGGGATGTCGAAGGAGGTTGGTGTAAAGCAGGGATGCCCCTCTCCCCCACCCTATTCGGACTTTACATGGATGAGTTAGCATCTTTGGTTGATAGATTAGGAGGTTGAGGCTTGGCTTTCACACTCTATCTTACTTGTCGAGTTAAATGCGGATGATGTATTACTTATCTTAGACACACCAGAGAGACTACAGATGCGCTTGCTAGCTTTGCAGGCTTTTTATGAGAGCCAAGGCATGAAGGCCAGCGTTGGAAAAGCCAAGATTATGAACCTCAACGCTAATGAAGCTCAACTTTGGTGAGAAGCTTTCACACTTGAAAAGGAGCCAATTGAGATAGTCAGATCTTACGTATACTTGGGATACATTTTCACATGTGACAAGTTTACCATGAAACCGGCAGCACATGTATGTTGGCTAGCTGAAAATGTTCACATGCTGACAATGGAAACACCATCTCTCTAGTCTCGACAACACACATGCGACCAAGATGGCCTTCTACATCAAACATTTCCTCCACCACAGCGAGGACGGCTTCATCAAGGCACTAGAGTACTTACAGGTCCACCCCTCCATGCAGTATGGATGACTACGGGCCAGCTCAAGACTTCATCTCTTTGATTCCAGATTAATGAGAGATGTTAGATTGCACCCACATGACACTGTAGAGATCGAAGGATTTGCACTCTTTGTGATGCATGAGGTGTAGACTAATGGAGCATGTCTTGATGGGACGCCTCAGATACAGTGAGATCTAGGGAGGTACCTTTGACCCTTCACCCATGGATACATAGATATGAGCAAAGTCATTCATTACCAAGTTAAAAAATGTGCTCATGAGGTCACCCCGACTTACATTTAAACTCATTAGACCCCCCATGGAGATAGCAAGAGATCACATACTTTTTCACAAGAGAAGACGTAGCTAGGAGACATTAGGATTGAGACCGTGACTTTTAGGCATTCCAGGTCAGCAAGAGACGAGACAAAGGTCCCTCGAGCAAGTGTCCCATTCAGGGTACCATCATTGGGGTTTCTCGATGCCAAGCGCTCACATCGCTACAAGTATACCGTATCGGGGGAGTCGAGCATGCCAATTGCGGTAGATCTTGGACATCTTTGAAAGACACTAGGATCCCAAATGGGATCCCAATCAAGCTCACTTGGAGCAGACTCATGACCATAGGTGACAACATAGGCCATGACAGGAGCTACTCGTGACACTTTCAGTTCTTCTCACTCATGTTGTTTCTAGTTTCATTTCATTTCATCCATTGTTTCTTAGAGGTGGGATAGACACGTCCACTTGCCCCCATGGGGGCTGTATCTCATGGCGACTTCAATTTTCTTTGGTCTCATAGGCCTTTTTTGCCCTTCCAAAGATGTTTATAAATATTTCTTTCTTTTCTCGTGTGTGTGTGCGTGCACGTGCGTATGCTGAATGTCTAAGGTGTTTACGCAGCCTTTGGCATTGCAAGAACCTCACAGATCATGTTTTCTTTGGTCTAGAGGCATTTCTCTTGTGAATGGTGTGCTTATTGATGCATGCATGGTTTTATCCTTTCCATTGGCAGCCACGAAATTTGATTTGGGAGAGCATTATAGACCGCTTTGGCATTTATTGTTGCAACACACGCTTTATGATTTGCAGCCTTTACCTCTTTTCTTGAGATCACAGATCGTCTCAAAGATTGGGTACTACACTCAGATGATCATACTTGTCAATCGTTGCCTCACTTATTTTAGCATTGCTTGGATTGCTCACGATGTTTCTTGTTGATGTCTATCCTTGCGGGAATCTATGCCTCACTTATTTTAGCATTGCTTGGATTCTCGTGATTTCCTCTTTATGTTTCAACAATGACCTACAGCTCGTTTCCCTATAGCTACTTTTGGCAAGCTATTCTGGGTCTTTGGTGTTCATCTTGTCAAGCAGGGATTTGATCTTTTCTTTCATTGGGTCCATTTTTGGGCACTAAGGATTCAATAATGGAAGGACCGCAATCAGTCTTTGGTGATCTTGACCTGTCTAAGTATCATTTCTTTTGCGGTCCTCTAAGGCAATCATTCTTTGATTGCCTGCATGCACGGGATGTGGATTATCATGCTATTATTCCCATAATGAGATCTGCTTGTCCCCTCTTTTTGCGGGGACAGTTTCATAGTTTCTTGTAATATAATACATATGAATTTCAGCCCCCCCCCCAGAAAAGAATGTGTGTGTGTGTGTTTTTGTGAAAACTATATTGCTTTATATTACAAAAAACAGTCCCAAAGAAGAGACATTAAGCTACTACATATATGTACACATGTTTCTTTCTTGTGTATGTGCACACACATTTTTGTTTTTGATGAAATCCATGTAGCTTTATATTACAAAAAAATAGTCAATCACTCTCTCTCTCTCTCTCACACACACACACACGTGCGCGCACACTTTTTTGGGGTGAAATCCAATTGTCATTATATTACAAGAAATAGTCCCGAAGAAAGGGACAATCAGCTAGAAGCATCAGAAGAGCCTTACCAACCCCCAACCCCACCCCCCCCCCCCTCGCCCCCCCACACCACACACACACACACACACATACATGTATGTTTCAATAGTGCGCATACGCACACGTGTGTGTGGGTATGGCTCCACATTGGCAAGGTAGAATAAGTTTAACTTTACTAGTTGTACCTAGCTTTGAGCTGTGTGTATAGAGGTTTTTTAATGATCATGTCCTTTGTTGATGATTGTAGGGTTTTACAAATGCGATAAGGAAACCAGTGTTGGTTCGAGATTTTATTTAGACATTCTGAAGGTTACAGATGCACAAAAAGAGATTTTCATTGGCTTGTAGATTACACTATGCTATTGCATTGCAATTGGCTATGGAATCTATACAACAGATTTCTGCAATGGCAACGTATGAAGTAGGTTTTTGTTTAGTCAAGTTGTAGCATTACTCAATCATGGTCAGCTTTGAAGCTTGTGCGAGTCTTGCTCTTCGGTCACTTGGAATGATGCCAGTGTATATCTTTGTAGTGATTTACCAAAGTGTTTTATCAAACCTTGGTATGGCCTTGCTATGTGAAGTTAATGGCTTCTTTGCACATGTCCCTTCTAGTTTGAGTCAGGTTGCATATGTCTCAACAATTCTCCCTTTCAATAGTGGTCGTGAAATTATTGCCACTGGCAAGTTAGGCTTGAAAGCTTTTGCATGCTTACAATGAAGTTGGTATGGAACTCTTTGCAATGCGTAGACTTAGAGAATACTATTATATTTGTAACCATGGTCAAGAGGTTTGCATGTTTAAAAATTTTTTTGTTGGCTAGTAAAAGAAAATTTGGAGAGTCCAAAAATTGGTTGTATTTGGAGTTTCATATCTTGTGGCACCAAGTATAGTATATGAATCTAGGCTTTCAAATCCAACAGGTTTATGGTATGGACAACATGAACCACTCCTTTATTTATGGCTTATGGCAGCAAATGAGGTGCAAAATTTTGCCTTCAAAACAAAATTGAAAACCCATTGGTCTATCATAGACAGAATGAAAGTGCAAGGCGGACCTAGCAACACATGCAAGACTAGCACATGCCTATAGCTAGTGGAAGACATAACATACATCTTTGTAAAGCATCAATTGAAGCAAACATAGCCTCAACACAACCTTTAAAGCGGTAAGTGGAAGCAAAATGGCCAACTACAACACCAGAGCAATGCAAGCAATGTCAATCAAGCCGTTTGACAAGAGACAAAATGAATAGCAATGCCAAAGATTGCGATGTAAGCAAACAAGGTAGCTAAGGACCTAGAATTAGCAAAGTAGACATAGATAGACATGACGACGGAGCTACACAAGCTCATAGTTAGCTACTTCACCCTAATCTGCCGGATTTAGCATTAGGGAAGAGTGCAAACAAAGCAGAACTATAAAAAGAGTTCATTGTGTTTGTGTCTGGAGTCCTCTTGAATGATATCGCCAATCAAAAATAGGCAAGCTCAATTATGCTAAATTGCTTTGAGTTGTCTGGTGGGTGTTCGTGCCTCACAGAAAAAACCGCGAAACAAGTAGTCACAAATGCATGCCTTGAAGAAAGTAGGGCATTGTGACTTGTTGGATTGGTGATATGATAAGGTTGGCATTAATCATGAGATCAACTTGACTTGCCATTTATGAAGAACATCAAGCAATGTTGGCCTTGAAGCACCATAACACTTTATTAGTGCAAAATTGACAATCGAGATGATGGGCAAGTTTATCGAGCTAGAAAAGGTATTGCCAACCTTAATGCACCCAATATTTCTCTCTACATCTCCCTTTACCATTTCCACTAATTTTCTCCTTCCATGCCTAGCTAGCTAGCTTCAACTATGACAACACACCTTCATCTTGGAAGAACCGTGTGGATAGCTTCTTCCCATCATGCCATCACAGTTGTTATTGGCTTAGGAATGAATTCACCGAAGGCCATCTTCCATGCATAGATTAACTAGCAGTTTTGTATTTTGCCTAGCATGCTGCTGTTATGCAAGTGTCCAAAGAATACTTCCGTTATGAAACGACTGAAGATGGTTCATCATAGAATGTCCATGGAACACTCCATGACTCTGATGTTTAGAGCTATGGGGCATAAGCGTCTAGAGTGTAGACTCTAATCTTTGATGTCTAGAGCTATGAGGCATAGAGATCCCTTAGAAGTGGAACTCACCTCACATTTCTCCATAGTGCCATATAGTATGACCATGCTCGGCATGCTTTGGAGGTTGACCAGAGTGGCCACGACCATCTGCACCCTTGTCATTGTAGAGAGAGAGAGAGAGAGAGAGTTCATTGTAGAATGTCCATGGAACGCTCCTTGACTTTGATATCTAGAGCTATGGGGCACAAGCGTTTAGAGTGTAGACTCTAATCTTTGATGTCTAGAGCTATGAGGTATAGAGACCCCTAAGAAGTAGAATTCATCGCACATTTCTTCTTCATAATGATGCCATTTGGCATGCTTTCGAGCTTGACTAAAATGGCCACAACCATTTGCACCCTTGTTGATGGATGGGGAGAGAGAGAGAGAGAGAGAGAGAGAGAGAGAGAGCCCTTACTGTTAGTTCAACAATCAACCAAGCAAGAATCTTTCCCCAATAGTCAAACAACCAAGAACGTGGTATTAAGAGAGTTTGCAAGGAGGTTAGTTTCTTGTTCCAAAGAGTTGAGAGAGAGTTTGCAACGAGTTGAAAGATAGAATTGCTTGCATCATGTCAAGAGACCAAGTTCACTGCTCAGTCATGTCATGTGAGGGATAAAGATGACTAGTGTACACTCGGTTTATTTCATGATTGTTGATTAACCGTTCATTTCACTCACCTAGGATAACAAATTGTAGGGCATTTTTAAATTATTAGTATGCGTACATTCATAATCACTTCCTAAAGGCTTTACTTGTTTGGTCCAAAGTGTACCGCCTAATCATGCATGTAGTCCATAAGGAGTCATGCCCCAAATCAAGAGGCAATATAAAAGAGACCACTTATTCTAGAGTAATTAATAACGTTTCGCACAAGTATAGGGAAATGAGGATCTCACTAAATCCCTACAAGTGTGCTTTTGTGTCTTCTAAGCTACATTACACAGACATACGATTCCACAAAAATTATGTAATGACAATAAAGACAAAGATTGAAGCAATAGAGAAAATAAAAGAACCAAAGAACACAAATCAATTGCGTCAACCTCTCATGAAGGTTCATCAAAATTTTAGCAAAAATTGATGAAGCCCTCCCACCAACTTTAGGATAGCAATTGAAGGAACAAAGAATGAGTAGAAGCATTTAGAGCCCTTGAAAAATGGTGATAAAAGTACCCATTCTCAAACTTCCTAAATAGGATACTTTGTTTCACATACATGTTGATGCTTTAAAATATAGCAATCCAGCCAATTTTGTCTTCTGTCTCAATTAGAAGGAGCTCTAGATATTCTAATGTACTATGCAGGCCAAGTGGTCAAGGCACCCAAAAGTCAATCTTGATATCTTAATCTACTTAGAAATCTGATGGAGGTCTAGGTATTCTAATTTACTATGCAAATCAAATGCTCATGGTGCTCGACAGGAACAACAACATAGCCAAAAAGGAAGATTGACAAAAAGTGTGCAAAACTTTTTCATTCTCTTAAGAAATTTCTCTATTTTCTTTTGATCACCATGCTTTGATTAAGAAAATGGCAATGATGCAAAGATTAATCCATTGTTACAAGAGTTCTCTCTAAAAACCTATACAAAAAACCTAGGTGCATCACACTATGGAGCAAGTTGTCTACCATGGATTGAATTGGTGACACTGAAGGAAGGAATCATGTTTCAGAGGCATATTTATTTATAGTAGATGTCTTTAAAGATAGGATTAAGGATATCATGCTCCAATACTTGTAACATCAACAACATTTCCAAAAGATTGACAATGGATGAAAGAAGGAGAATCACCCTCAACTAATTGAAATACATAATGATAAGAAAGCTACACAAAAGCGAGTAAATTCAAGATTTGTAATTCCATACAAAAGAATGCTAATCCTCAACAAAGATCTAGTGGACCTTCTATGATCTCACATGGAGAGATGGTGCATTTGCATTGCTATGGGGAGGTGATAAATGTACATGCCTTAGTAATGAAAGCATCTAGTAATGTGTGAATACAAATATCTTCCATTCATGCACAATCGGCTTTAGATCTCCATCTAGTTCGCCCTACTTCCTCTTCATTGTGTTTACCAATGACATCAAACACATAATCTTGAAGCTACACGATGATATGATCCAAAGAGTATGAGGGACTATGTACTAAATACATTGCATATGGATTACCACCTTGGCTCCATGGGTTCTTAACACCATCGTCCCGATCCATAAGGCAAGGGGTTCCATTAGGCCCAAAAACTACAAGACCATTATGATCGTGTGCAAGATTTATGCTTCGGTGCTTGACACTTAGCTTAGCCCACTTGTAGAGCATGAGGGATTAAGAGCCACTAATAGGTAGGCTTTAAAACTAATCACATAACTCTATACTACTTCCTTACCTTGAGAGGAGTCATTGGGAGGCTAGGGCATTGAGACAGAGGGGTTTATTATTGCTTTGTGGATCTTCTCAAGTCTTGAACACAACAATGCCATGAGCTCATATGATTACAATTGGGATCAAGCAAGGATGTCCTTTACCACCATTGGCTCTATTTGGAATGTACATTGACGAGTTTCAGTCATTCATTGAGACACTAGGCCACACTGCATCACCATTAGATGGCATCCCTTCTCTTGATTCTCCTATGAACAAATGATGTGGTCGTACTCTCTTTCCCATAGAGGGCCTCCATTGACTGTTAGATGGAGCCCAAGGGTATGATTTTTAATACATCTTGGGTGGCCGCACACTTACATTTGATGGGGAATTAGTGGGGATGGTCACATCCTATGGGTACCTCGGAGTCCACTTAAGCTTGATCTTCTTGACAAGATCAACTATGTAGGTCAAACTCATGAAGTTGAGTGACATGTTTTGAGTCACACCTTCAAGATACTAGTGTTTTCCCAATTTGTATGTATGGTAGACCTTTTTGAGGCCCAGACTTATCAAAGGTAGTCTGGTCTCAGATAGAGAGGCTACAAGTTTTACTACTTGCAAAGATCGACTGCTCAGAATGTAGAGATAAGATTAGGAGGTCTTAACGGGGACCAAACATAGGATGATCATTAGCTCTTCCACTTGGATGACATGGACCAATGGTTAGGGAGAGACAATGCAATGGAGCCCTAGAGAGTACAATGTGATAGATCCTCTAGTGTGTTGAAACACACACAAGGACCATAGATATCCCCTCTCTACTCTTTGACTTGGGGAGATAGACGACAGGAGTGACAATAGATCTTGCTAGGCAGCAAGATATTTATTAGCATCCAAGGAGAGCAAGGAATACGTATCACACATTTCATCCTTCAACGATGCCTATTGGAGGTGCAAATCTCTCATGGACAAAGGGGATAAGAAGAAGGAGAAAGGGTTGAATTATCCCACATACAAAGGTGTGTGGAAGATGAAGGGACATAAATAGTCCAAGTTGCCCCTCCTATGTTCAATTCCCCCAAGCTTGCCTTTTGTGGAGGTTGGAGGGCTGGCTAGGCAAGGGTGCCTTATGGCAGGGGTGGGGACCTACCATACACACATGCCAGAGCCTCCGTAGTGGCCATGAAGGTTGTGCACTTCCGTGAGGTGCTAGCGGTCTTGGCGGGGGGCACGCTAGGCACATGCTCTTGGATTCTAACATGGTATCAGAGCCGGGTCTGATCCCCGGCCACCTCTCTCCATGATCGATTGGAGGGGGGTGTTGGAGGTGCAAATCTCTCATGGACAAAGGGGATAAGAAGAAGGAGAAAGGGTTGAATTATCCCACATACAAAGGTGTGTGGAAGATGAAGGGACATAAATAGTCCAAGTTGCCCCTCCTATCTTCAATTCCCCCAAGCTTGCCTTTTGTGGAGGTTGGAGGGCTGGCTAGGCAAGGGTGCCTTATGGCAGGGGTGGGGACCTGCCATACACACATGCCAGAGCCTCCGTAGTGGCCATGAAGGTTGTGCACTTCCGTGAGGTGCTAGCGGTCTTGGCGGGGGGCACGCTAGGCACATGCTCTTGGATTCTAACAATGCCAACCTTCAATAGGCCCATTGTCCATCAAGATTATTTCGGATATCTTTTGTCACACAGTGGGCTCCATCCCCCTAGAAAGATTATAGAGGAACCGACATATATATTATAAATGAACATTTAATCAATTGGCTCCTCAATAGTGATCTTCCATGGTCTCATGGTTTTCTACATGCATCCTTCCACAGACATCAATGCATTTTCTCTCTCCAGTTTTTCAATAAGTGGTCTCAAATGTTAGCTTGAGGTGTGGAGCCCATCTTAGTAGGTATAGCCCTTAGGTTTCCTCATTGTATCTAGTTGCCTTTAGTCTCATAGGCCCCTTTTTTTAAAAAAAGACTATATAAGAGCTCTCTTATGATCTAAAACTCTTATGCATGAATGCTATATGAAATTCCTCATGAAGATCACCCTACCT
Source organism: Dipteris shenzhenensis (assembly GCF_047967505.1). Lineage (NCBI taxonomy): Eukaryota > Viridiplantae > Streptophyta > Polypodiopsida > Gleicheniales > Dipteridaceae > Dipteris > Dipteris shenzhenensis. Next base: position 48,833,832 of record NC_141606.1, read on the forward strand.
CTCACAATAACCCTATCCCACCTCTTACACGCTTTTCACAACTAGTGGCGTCAAACATGTAGCTCTGAAGTTCCATAATGTATTATCAAACGATCATGAGGGAATATATACTGAATGCATTACATATGGACTAAGTACTATGGCCCCAATCTTAGTAAAGCATTTTAACGAAGCAGTTTGCATTGGTTCCATTGCATATATATTGCATAGGGATTGTGTACGATGGAATACCTTGCATATGGACTAAGTAATATGGTCCCGATCTTGGCAAAGCATTTTAATGAAGCGGTTTGCATTGGTTTCACTCACTCTTGGTATCTTAACATTATCACTCCCATTCACAAGGTAGGGGATCCCATGAGCTCGAAAAACTATGGGTTCGTTATGATTGGGCATGTCATGTCCAAGGTCTATGCATGAGTGTTGGGACACATAGGCTCACCAGTTTGGGGAGCTCTAGGTACCTAGAGCCAAGGGGAATAATAGGCTTCCAGGTTGATATGGATGCTAGATCTTATACTCACACTCAGAGGTGTGATTAAGGAGGTGAGACTTTATTGCTTCTTTGTGAATTTTGGCAAGGCTTTTGACACAGTGCTGAAATCTTGCCTCATCAAAATCTTGCAGGGTCAGGGATACATTCAAGAGATAATTTGGGCAGTCATGGCACTCTATGAGAGGGCTTAGGTAGGGTTTGGATGGACAAGGAGATCATTAGCACTATTGGGGTCAAACAGGTTTGTCTGTTACCACCAACTCTGTTTAGCCTATACATCAACGTGCTTGAGACCACTACTCTTGTTGGAACTTGGGGAGAGAGGCGAGCTTCATCATGGAGGTGAGAGAAAACATGAGGTATTCAAATGGGTGTTCTATTCATTGTGAGAGGGAAGTCCCTCTTTTATAGAAATGGAGAGAGGGTGTCCTAAATCAATGCCACCTCTCCTACATCAATGGAGGTAGCTCCTAAATCATAGGAACTCCACAATCATAGGCACCATCCCATGTGGGGGCCTTTGCATTACATCATCACCTGTGTCATGGTCTATGGCACTAAGTGTGCCTCTTCTACACACACACACACACACACACACACACACACACACACACACACACAACCATATGACTGCTAGTGGATGCACACATGCACCTAGCAAGCCCTTGATCACATATATCCCAACATACCCCCCCTGAAGGGTTTGCCTCTTGCTATGTCAAGGATACATCTAGTCACATAGTTTCTCATGCCATCTCATGGTGGTCAAGGATAAATCTCTGGCTAGGATCTCATGCTAGCAAAGGTGCCCAAGGGTCAAGATTTACAAAAATGGGATAGACCCCCCCAAATGGTTCTCTCTCTTACATGTACAAGGATTAATCATAGGCCTTTATGTGGACCTAGTTTCTCATGGCTGCAAGAGGTACCATGGGAGCAAACACACATCACATGGCCTACATCATATGGTGACCACAGGTGATTTACAAAAGAAAAAACACATAACGTTCTTTTTGGAGTACTATTCCAGGCAAAGAACCTCAAAAATTGACCAAGTGATGATAAATAAAATTCAAAAGACAAACTGCTCAAAAGGCATAATCTTTATCTTCTACCACAAAGTTTGATTCTTCATTTGTTGATGGAGTCTTTCTTTCAGCAAGATTTTCTTTGTTGTTGATGCAGCTCTTCTTCACATGAAATGCTTCATTCTCTTGGGAGTCATTCTCTCCTCTTCTTGGGCTTGTCTCTTGGAGAGCAGCTGTAGAGAAAACCTTTTTAGGTGGCAATACTCCATAGTATGATTGGGTACTCCACAGAAGGCACATATCTGTTTCTTGGTGTTCTCCTTGATGAAATATTCACCATTACAGGGCTTTACTCTCATTCTAGGCTTCTTTTGGAATGCTTTCCTTTGAGATACATAATTAATGTTAGAGGAACAATATGATGAAAGCATATTGGGAAGGTCTTACCACTAATGTGGCAGTGTCTAGTCCCTTACAAAGAAGTCTCCTTCTCCACAAGTATAATTGGTTGGAGAGATACTTAGATACCCCAAACTCTTATCATAAAGGAAATACAGTGTCTATTTCTTCAAAAAATAGCATTCAAGCATATTCAAATCATAAATGCATTATGAGCATTTACCAAAATTGTCATCTGTAGAACAGTGCTCCAAAGATAAGACTAAAAAATGCCTTAGATCACTTCCAATGGTCAAACATCCAAAATACCAAAGATAACTGAGATAATAATGAAACTTTCTAGCACTTAACCATATTCAATGGTTCATCTTAGAAGCAGATACCACTATTACCCCCAAATTCAACAGTCTGAAATTGGAGGGTACAATTGAAGCTGAAGAGAAAAGCTTTGAGAGGGCTTTCAAAGGAAAATGGAAGCTCTTACTGAAGAATACTACAGCAGAGAGGATTGCTAAAAAAACACATAGCATTACTCATGATAGTAGCGCCTTCTCCGACTGGTCTTTTGCTTGTTTCTCCTTATTCTAGCAAGCATTTGAGCTCAAATTTCATGAACAGCAACCTCATAGTGTTGCTCACCCATGGCTAAGAGGAATTGGCAAAATAATGTGTTCGTAGGCGAAATTGCTTGAAAGTTTGGCGAGCAGAGATCGTGTTGGCACGGGTTGTAGAGGGCATCTCTCTCTAATTGCTTGGTGTCAAAGGTGCACCCCAAGTAGAGGAAACTTTAGCTTAGAGGGCTCTGGGAATGGTCGCTTAATGGAGAAGAACGGAGCTAAGCAAAATCTGGAGAGAAAGAGGACAGAAATGAAGAAGAAGATAGAGGGCGGAGAAGAAGATGATGAGGTGGCATATTGAAGCTACAATGGGCTAGGGACTCAAGGAGGCTCTGAAACCAAATGTTGGAACTTGGGGAGAGAGGAGAGCTTCATCATGGAGGTGAGTGAGAACACATGAGATATTCAAATGGGTGTTCTATTCATTGTGAGAGAGAAGTCCCTCTTTTATAGAAATGGAGAGAAAATCAATGGCACCTCTCCTACATCAATGGAGGTAACTCCTAAATCATAGGAACTCCACAATCATAGGCACCAACCCATGTGGGGGCCTTTGCATTACATCATCACCTGTGTCATGGTCTATGGCACTAAGTGTGCCTCTTTTACAAATGCACACACACAACCATATGACTACTAGTGGATGCACACATGCACCTAGGAAGCCCTTGATCACATATATCCCAACAACTCTCTCATTGGTTCCTTGATCTAGGTTCTTCTCTATGCAGATGATATGGTTTTACTCTTATCTTTAGCTGAGGGGCTCTAGCGACACTTGGATGCACTCCATACTTTTCGTGAGACACATGATCTTGAAGGCACATGGTGGAGGGGGAGAGAGAGAGAGAGAGGGTAGACTAGGGAGAGAGGAAGTGATACTTAAAGAGAGACATAATGAAATGGAAATGAAATGACTAGAGCAATGAACCAAAATGAAAGTACTCACATGTAGACCAAAGATCTTGTAACGTGATACTAGATTGATTTGACACTAGACAAGTACAACTCTTATATAGAGCACACACACACATATGAACACCTATGCATATGGGATAACTCCCAATGTGACACGTGGCATCCATAGGACATACTAGACTAGAACTCACACTAGAACACACCAAACTGACTCAACTTGGCTTAACATCCCCCCATGAAGGCAAGGTGAGAGACTACTGGAATGGAACCAAGGACAGAACATGACAGTGACAGGACTACTAAACTGTGCAATGTATGAACTAGACATGGCTCCCATGCCAACTTAGAGGCTGAAGTCTGAGCATGGTTCAGAGGTCAGACTGAGCACTCACGTGGCTTTACATACCAAACATGACTCAGAGGCTAATGTCTCAGGGTGGATGCATGAGGTCTAGAAGACCAATGCACCAACATCTTGGAACTCATATGCTAGGCCTGATAACTAGATCCTATCAGTACAAATATATGGCTCCCACAGCACATCCCCCTCTTGACTCCAGGGACTAACTAGGAACATGGAGTCACACACCAAACATATAAGAGAAAATACATCATTTTAGGAGGACTATCCAAGGCAGAGGACCTTTATTAACTCTTCAAACATTCTTTTTAGAGGGACTACTCAAGGCAGAGAACCTTCAACTCTAACATATAAACAAATATAAAGATTTCATTTATTTTATGCATAGCAAGGGTAGAGAACCCATAAGCCCGAAGTAGCTACCGCACAAGAGTGTGCACATCTTGATGCAAAGAGGTATGCCGGTGAAGAACTAGGTGAGGATTCCCTATAATGATGTGTCAATGAAGGCCGTAGGAGCAGCTACCAAGGGAGATCACGTCATGACTCTCAATGTGCTGATCAACGAGTCACCAAATGCTCAAGAGAGCTTCCTAGTTGAAGACGCAAATTGTGGACCGCTCAAATCATATCTGTGAGCACCAACGGGAAGCTCGAATGAAGGCGGTAAGAGAGGCAATCTATGGCGAAATCACGAGCAAGTTTTGGCATGGATTTCAAGGGCAGGAGTAGCATCAGTAGATGGCATCAGATGGCACATAAATTGAGGCAATCACTGAAGTGTACTGAGATCAGAGAAATGATATTTGATTGTTTAGGACAATCAAACATCGCAATGTCAGAGATGAGGAGGTGTGAAAAGAGTATTCCACACTATCGGAAGCCTCAAGTCAATGTACCGGAGTGTTGCTAGAGTTGAAATGACCTGTGGGTAAGCTCGGGAAGCTCAAATCATTGCTGGAGGTCATGAGAGTCCAAATCTGAGCAAAAATGCCAAAAAATAGCCTAAAATAGCTCAGAATCGCCTTTTGACAAGTTGTACGGACTCCTAGCACTGTCGTGCATTCGCCTGTAGAGGTCCTACAGGCGTATGGACGTTCGTACAACTGTAGAGGTCCTACAGGCGTATGGACGTTTTTTTTCTTGAAATGGTGCGAGACAGGGTTGTTTATGTTTGGGCAGTGCCAAAATGTAAAAAACATCAAAATTGGACCTCCAAAGGTCAAAAAGTAGCTGCTGGATTGCTCTAAAACAAGTTTCTGTTGACCAACTGACGAGGAATGTTCGCCAATGCTGAGGGAGAACCATGAACTGATGCAAGAGTGAGCTGACCTCACAAATGAGTACTTGATGGTGAGGAACCATGGCAAGGCTAAGGGAAGGGAGGCTCTACCTTAGAGGATAGGGGATCTTCCATTTGTGGGCTTCTCTCATCCTCTAGATAGAGCAAGAAGAAGATAGGAAGGGAGGCTCTGATACCACATGAAGGCACATGGTGGAGAGGGAGAGAGAGAGAGGGTAGGCTAGGGAGAGAGGAAATGATACTCAAAGAGAGACATAATGAAATGACTAGAGCAATGAACCAAAATGAAAGTATTCACATGTAGACCAAAGAGCTTGTAGCTTGATACTTGATTGATTTGACACTAGACAAGTACAACTCTTATATAGAATACCCACACACATATGAACACCTATGCATATGGGATAACTCCCAATGTGACATGTGACATCCATAGGACATACTAGACTAGAACTCACACTAGAACACACTAGAATACACCAAATTGACTCAACTTGGCTTTATATTCTAACAGATCTCAAGGTCAACCTTGGTGAAACTAAGGATATGATCTTCAAGACATCTTGAGCAGCAAATCTCCTATAAATCAAGACAAACCTAAGAATATGTGTAGCTCTTCTAGGTTTTGTAGGATGTGGCCATTCAATATGTCCCTCACCTTTTTAGGATCCATACAAATCCCTTCTTTGTATATGATATGTGCCAAGTATCGTACTTCATTTGCAAAGAATTTACATTGGGATTTGTTAGCAAAAAGAGAATTATTTCTAAGTCGAGAACATCATCTTTTCTATTGAGATGCATAATTTGGAAACCCAAAGAATCCTCATAGCCTTGAATGTGCACCTCTACACTATGTATCATGGCATCCCAAACTTTCTTATCACTACCGTTTGTAAGAGACAACATATTTGTGAGTACTTGGACTCTTAGGCAACTTCAAATTCTTAACTAACGCGTAGTTAAGAAATTCTTAACTAACACGCAGTTAAGAAATTAAATGATTGGCTTTATCCGTACATTTCTCCCATTAATCTTCTATACAAATCAAATTCATCCAAAATAGATTTGTTTGACACAATGATCGACCATAATTCTCACTTTTTGCCCTTTAGTATTTCCATGCATCTTGATTAAATCATGATGACAAAAAGTGGTATAGCTGATGATAGACAACACATATGGGTGCTATCCTCAAGATAAACCTCTAATTTTGTGCACTTTATGTACCTTTAAACGGTAATACCTACACCACATCTTCTTGTTTTTGTGGAGGTTTATATAAAGCTTTAGCTCCCTTTTGGTTTCTAGAGAAAAATGATATTTTCGTCAACATTTAAAGATTTTTTTGCTTTTCTTTTTCATAGTCCTCTCTTTTCTTGCTTTTCATAGTCCTCTCTTTTCTTGCTTTTCATAGTCCTCTCTTTTTAAAAGAGGATACCTTTTTGCTTGGAGTTTCTAGGGATGTGCCCAAGAAACCCCCTTTAAAAAAAAAAAAGAAACCCCCTTTTTGAATTGCCCCTTCTTTTTAAATTGGGATATTTATTAAATCTAGAACAAAGCTAGTTTATTCCCTAATTCCACTTCTAAAATTTCCCATCATATCATGATATATTTGGTCATACTTGATAGCCTCTTCAAAGGTTTTGTGAGAATTTATTCTCACGTCACCCTTATGATTATCTTCCACACACCCCTCACAAAACCTCTTATTTTTGGAACTCATCAATGCCCTTCAATTTAAGGACCACCTCTCTATAATTGGCTATATATTGGACTAGAGAATTTTTACCCATATTACCTTGAAAAAAGATTTTTTAAGGTATAAAATCTTTTAGAAAAGCTTTTTTGAACTTAGCCCAATACTTTGGAATTTCACCACCATTTATTCAATGGATTAAGGGAAAGACTAGCTTTGACAACTTGGTTTTTAGGAGGTATTCCTAAGTCAATGGAAAGCTTGCCATATTTGCAAGAATGTATTTATAGCTTGTTTCTTTCTTTTCCTTCCCCATTATAAATTGGTGCCTTTAGATATGGTTTCAGGTAGAGTTTCTATAACAAAGCATTTTTAATGACTCATTAATAAACTCTAACTAAGTTTTTATATTAAGGGTTTAGTTTTCTAATTTTGTGAGTTTCGAGTAAAGAATTTCATAATTGCCAGGTCTATTTTGTGAATTCTGAGTAAAATTGCCATAGTCTACTTCCTCCAAATCCATAGACTCCTCGTGTGTATCCTCTTCAACAAATACCGTTCCTTTCGTGGTCCTTTTCTCACTTTTGGTAATTAACCGTTCTTGCTTTGGTTTCGTCATCTTGAAATAAGTTTGTTCTAAAATCAATAAAGCAGAAAGCTTTGTCTAAGAAAGAATAATACAATGTCCAATTCCCTGTTATTGTTGTAAGCCTTCGTGTTCGTCTTTGGAGCTGACCTGCTCTTCTCTTGATGCACAAATTTGATTCTTTGATATCTCCTTTCAAGTCAATCTATCGAACCCAGATATGTGCTCCTTTCGCTTTTGATTACCCATGGAATGATCCTTTTGTATAATATTGAAGAGGCTAGGAGATTGGAAAGGTCGGGGTATACATATAAAGAAGAGAAAGGGAAATCCTTGGAAAGAAAGAGGGGTGTAAAAGATTGATGACGTGAATTTTTTAGAACAAGGGTAGAAATTTTTATGACTTGACCTTTTTTATTCACTTTGTTATGTTGTCTATGTATTTTGAAGGTCTAAAAGCTACGAGATGATGCACTCTTCCATAATCTTCACGCAATTACTCTTCTTCCACCTTATGTCTGTTGGTTTTTCCCAATGCTCTACTCACCCCTCTACTTCCTCTCTACTACAACTAGTTTTCTAGCCACTCGTAGAGTTGCAAGAAGGCCCATGTGCTCTTTTCTATCTCTTGTCGTCCGCTAAAAAGAAGCAAAGCTCGCACCTCTTCATACATTCTATGCAAAACTATCTCCAACTTTTTCTCTCTTAGTTTTTGAATTTCCCCAATGCTTTGGAGGTATAACCCTCTTCCACTTCACTGATGTGGCATCTTTGCAACCTCTTAAGAGCCCATTTGTGTCACCAAGGTTGTTTGGAGAATTTCGCGTGTATGACCTATTCAAAAAGTAATGTACATTAATGAAAACTAAAAACAACAATAAAACACTTCCAGTTGGGCCAGAGGAAGGTCTCCAAGAGAATGCGCATCTCAAAGAGTTCGATGCAAGGAAGAACAAAAGAAATGATAAACCTCAACAAAATAGTGCCCATACAGTCACATGTTATGGGCATGATATAATGACAACAGAGCCCAGTAGTGACAATAGTAGAGGTACTCAACATAGTGTGGTGTGGAGGCATATGTACCAAACAACCACAAACGCCAACCAAAAGAAATCCTGGGAAAATGAGCATGAACATAAGACCCTAGTCTAGGAAGGAGACCATGAGTACTAGGGAAAGTCCAGAGAAGATGCAAGGCCTCCTCAAATGCAAATAGGTAGGGCAAGCTGAGAAGCTATGCACTTGATAGCCAACAAAGAACCTAGAGGTAATGCACCAACCAAACAATGTCACAAGAAAACCTGCTACTGGAGTGGAAGTTTATTGCTCCATATGCACCAAAGATTAACCATACACCAACTAAGAGACTTATCAAGATGCCATAAATGATGCCCATGCTGCTGGATCCATGGAGGTGGAAGTAATATACGGTAAGCTTTTTTGGCAGAAATATCGGCAAATGAAAATGGAACATCTAGCAAAGAAAGAGTAGAAAACAAGTACGGAATAGGATGAAAGGGTGAAGCATATTAGTGGGGATGTGCCAAAATAGGTAGGTGATGCAAACCCAAACAATACTGTCTCCTAGCCTGAGGAAAAGATAGTGTGCAACTTTGGCCATCCATGTCTTCCACTATAGAAATATCCAAACGATGCAAGAAATACACTTTCCTAGGCTGAAGATTGGGCTAAAGGAGGCCCAAACATGTGGCTTCGATGTTTGTTTTGTAGATGTAGTTGTTGCTAAGATCTAGAGGACGTCATGACCAATGCAATTAATTTAGGACCTACTACCAATCATGAATCAAGTGAGAAGAAAAGGGACACCCTGAAATATGGCCATGCAAGTGCCCCAAAATAACATATGAAATAGCAGGAATCCAATGGCTGAAGGCATCTATACAAAGAGAACCAACCATATAAGAAAGCATACCCACCCATGGCTGATGTTGCTCTAAGAAGGTGAGCAAGAGCGTGGCCTTGTGTCGAACCAAGGTGCCTCACAGTTGAGTTTTTTGTTGAATTTTGGGATTAGTTTAGCCCTAATCTGCTACACATGATTAATGACGCTTGGCTCTTTGGGAGGGTTACCAGAATTTGAGCGACTGCGTTCGAGCGAGGAATTTCATAAATTTTGACATTCTAGTGTGATGATTTATGTTCAAAAAGTAGCATGCATTGCTTACTTTTACGGTGGTTGTCCTACCCATGATATATTGAGTAACAAATTGTCTTATAGACAAACAATAATTTTTGAAAATGTTTGGCAATGTTTTTCAAGGGTCAATGAAGGAGGGGTGGAAGAAAGGGATCAAAGTATGTGTTTTCTTTTGCAATTTCCATTTTCAAGGAAAAAAAATAATGGGAGGAGCCTCCCTAGAGGCCGCGATATCACGGCCTCTTGGGAGGCTCCTCTTGCCAATTTTATTTGAACCATAACTTGGTCAATTGGACTCCAAATATGGTCATGTACAATTGTAGTCAAAACGATCGGAATGATATGAATGAATACATTTACTATGTTAAAGTGTCAAAATTCTACTTATCTTTGTTTCATGAAAGCCCGACCTTATCAAACTTTATATTTAATTATGACCATAGATTTTTCTCGTATAGAGTTTGGGTCCTCCTTGGTTTCCTCCCTCCATCGTAGAGGTGTATACATGGTCAAGGACATATGAAGGTGATAGATTCAACATTTTTTAGTAAAAAATTATTGCTCCTACAGGTTTAGACAAAGTTCCTCATAATTATCACTCGAACTTTGGACTCGCTCGAACGTAGTCGCTTGATGTTTTGACTTATCCGCTCTTTGGTACTATGCCTTCATTGTGGAAAAAGGCATTGCTATGTTTGATTCCCAAAAAGCTCCTATGCCAATATTTGTCAGACTGGCAGCTAATTACACTGATGCATGCGGCTTTCAACTCTTGATCAATAAATGGCAAATCCAATGCATGTGCCTCATCTTGGGAAATAATTGGTTGAGCATTTTAAAGATTTGAATGAGAAGGGGCTGCAAACATGTCAAAAAGACTTGAATGAGACTCTTGACCATATCTTTGAAAGCAAGGTGCTTCAGATAGGAGTTATTGAACAATAAAAGCCTTTTGCAAGGCAATTGTAAATGACTAGAAGGCCAAAATGCAAGGTCATACAAACCGAAAAATGATCCAATACCGGCAACGAATCCAAAGCCGTCTCACAAGTAAAATGATCACATTGTCCGGCAAGGAGCATGTGCCAATGATCTAAGTGAGCCCAATACTGAGTGAATGCATTATGATGGAAGGTATACCTAACAGTACTAGGCAGAAGATGCTATCATAACCTCACAAGAATTCTTTGATCCATCAGACATATGTGTCCAGGCATCTCGTTCTCTTTGCATTTCCCAATCCAAGGATAATCAACCAAATGATCCCCCATTTAAGCATGAACCGTGTAAATATTTGAGGCATAAATTGAAGAAAATGCGTAAGTATTCCCATCGATCACAATGAGATAACGACCATGGGTTTTTATATTCTATCTACGGCTGTAAATCATGATGAATCAAATAGCAACCCCTGAAAAGGAAGAATGGCCAGCATAAAATATGTGAAATCCCGCAAAGAAACCATCACAACCCCGCAAAAGAGTGCTGATTATGTTCTTGCAAACAGACAATATGTGGCTTTTGAGTGGTGATGTAATCCCAAACCAACCTCCATTTATTATTGTTTCAGACGCCCTGTTTGATCAGCATCAAAGCTCAACATGCATGGCTGCACCAGGCTATGAGAGACCATTTTATTCCTGATAGGCATTCACTTGCTCATCGTTAGAAATAACGGCGGGGGAAGATGCAAGGCTATCTAATGCCAAGGCTGCCGTTTGTGGTAGACACAGTGGATTGGCACGAACCACCGTGGGCCAAAGCCTGCCAACTCCAAAACCATCAACCACACCAGACTCCCTTGCACTGTTGGAAAAGGGCTACAATGACCTGCTTTTTCATAGCCTCTGCTCAGAAAAGGCCGGAGTTTATTCTGTAATAGACAAGTTGAGAAGATCCAGCTCACAAGACCACAATCCACGAGGTGCGAGTAGAAAGACGAACCAGACCAGTTTGGAAGGGGGGGGTGCGGGGTACCACTAGTCGTACAATGAATGGTGTACTGTCCTGGGTGTCTAGATGGATTCAGTGCTGGAAAATTGCAAGGTTACAAAACCTGCTGCCGCATGACATTGGAACATCAGGACACCTTTGAAGAGATGATTCGTAATAAGAAAAAGGAACTGAGCCAGAAATCCAAATGAGATACTGCTTCCTCCCTTGCATCAATTGCAATATAAGGCAAACTGATTCCTCCTTGCATCGTTGGAACAAGGGTAACGATTACTGGCCCTTTCATGGCCTCTGCTAAAAAAGGGGCCAGAGTTTATCCTGTAATTGACAATCTGAAAAGATCGAGCTCATAAGCCCACAATCTATGAGGTGCAGTAGAAAGTTGAACAAAAATGACCAGCTTATATACACTTTGCTCTAGGCATGGCTTAAAGCTGGCTTTTGTCCTTGGCAAAAGGGATTTCAGTTCCTGTAGCAATCACCTGAAAGGTAAGAATTTTGGATCCTGAGTCCTCAATTTTGGAACTCGCCGTATCTGTTCTAGCAATCTGAAAGCTTTCTTAGAGCAAGTAGATGAGCTACTATTTAGTAGTTGTGAAAGATGTTTCAAGACTGCATCATCATGCAACACTTGAGCTGCACTTCCATGCTGGCAATCTTTACCAAAAAGAGTTAAAAGTGCATCCATCCCAGCTTCAGCTACATCTTCTTGGTCAGATAGAAGAGCCACCAACGGAGGCACTGCTTTTGCTTTGAGGATGCACAAAGTTGTCTGTGGTTCACATTTTCCCAAATGGACTTTGCATGATGACACTTTTTGAAGAACACTGTAAATCTTGATAGGAGACTTCCTACTTAAGTCTGTGGTGCTCGAAGAGAAGTTCCTCAACAGAGTAGCAGCTCTACATTTGATAATAGGTGATCTAGACTTCAAAAGTTGTATCAAAGGTGGGAATATATTTAAGGCTGCAAGACAAAGTTGTATCTGGACATCAGGTGGATCTGTGAATTTCAGCAAAGCATCAAGAGCTTTTTCTACAGCAGAAACATCATGGCTTGCTAGCATGCGTACAAGTGCCTCATGTGCATGTACATGCATTAGTGAGTCTCTCATGGCCATGCTATGAAGTGCCAAGTCTGCCGTTATTGCTGCTGCGGCTCCTTGAACTGTTGTTCCACATAATGTACTCTGCATTAGCTGGACAAGCCATTCAAGGTTCTCCTTTGCACTAAAAAATTGTAGAATCTGATTACCTCCTCCCTCCATGGTAAGGTGGGAAAGAAGCCAGACAATGGATTCTCGAGTTTCAGGATCAGAACTGTTGCGGATTAACAATGGTAGATTAATTCTCTCTCTTATCAGATCCCTGATGCTGGTTTCTGTTGATGCACATGTAAGCCCTGACAAAGCCCTCAGAACATGTATCCTTGTCTTTTTAGTTGGATTCGTGCTTAATGCATCCAGCAACAGCTTCACAACCTCTTCTTCCTGAAGTTGCATTCCCTTAGCACCTCTAAAATAACCCATCCCATGATTGCAGACCAGGTTCTCCATTATTGCAGATGCTGGCTCTACCAATTCAGGATTTGATTTCCTTTCTGTCAAAAATTTCAACAGAATGGGAACAGCTCCAGTGTCTGCAATACAGTGCCTTGATCGATCGTTTAAGGAAAGCTTCTGCAAAGCTCTTACGGCAGCAACTTTAGCAACATGATCTTTCAAAGTAAGCATACCCACCAGAGCAGGCACGACACCTGTTTCCGCAAGTTGTTGCTGGCTTTTACCATTAAGTTCTAATTTTGACAGAGCACGAGCCATTCTTAGTCTAGCCTCATCTGGTCCTGCAAAAGTAGTAGTCCAAATAGAAAATGCCATTGGAAGCTAAAAAATGATTGTTCTATTGCAAATGGCAGGGAAAAAAGCAAGAACAAACATAACCACAGAAAGCAAACAAATGCACTATTTGAAAGCATGGTATATTTAAATCAACATACCATTACAACCCAATACATAATGACGTGCCAAATGCCAAAAGACAGTCTATAACTAGTTCGATACGATGATGAAGCATCACTCCTCTATAGAGAATATAAATGGGATGGTGCCACATGACAAGGTGACTGATCTAGGGCCAACAATGGAAATTAACTTATATCATAGCTAAATATCACCAGATGACATATAACACAGCAAGCATATGACCTAAAGACACTGACACCTGGTGAGAGTGGGAGGACCTAGGGTTATAGCAATACAGCAGCCAATATTAATTTCATTTACTTGTTATTTTGCAACACTTGCATATCTTATATTAGTAAGCTTAACATAACTGGTTCAATTACTATAAAATTAACCTTCACAGCACAATTGTATTCATGGAATCCAAATGTTATGTACCAGTGTCCTTACAAGAACTTTCGGATCTTTGTGCACAAAATGGTTTGTCTTACACTACAAAGTCATTTCTTTGAGCTCAAAATCACAATGGCCGCTTCTTTTTAAGGGCTTTCAAATGAGCATCCATGTCGTATAGTTTTGAATGATTTCTCGACTCCCAAAATTTATTTACAAAAATCTTGCTTAAAGTAGCATTCCCAATACTCACTGTTAAGTTACACCCTTATTTTATATAATTTAACGTGTACCTGTTCACAAAAGTTACAGTTTTGGTTGAATGTTAAATCCAAGGGTCGACATCGTAATGAGGGATATCATGGTGAAGCTCAAATGCAAATCAAAGTTTAGTCGAATGTTGACTTAGTGTGGATACTTGAAGAGACACTCAAGTCACACTGGTCAAGGGGAAATTGCAACTCCTTGGAACCCAAGAGATGGAGTTGTAAACCCTCACTGCTTATGCCCAAGATGTGTAGTACCAAAGCCAACCCCACGTGGCATTCGAAGGTAAGATGACTCACATTTTGTAGCTGTCAGCTGATATCATCCCTGTAACTGAGAGACTCCCTTCATACACTCACAAATGCAATTTTGCACTCTAGAATACCTCTATAGTCTATCCACATAGTTCAGTTGTTGGACATGGTTTAAGCAGAAATTCAAGCACTGCATAGTCACTATTGACACTACATATGGTTCCCAAACTGCATTTTCAGGACAGTATCATCATATGCATATACATAAAGCAAAACCAAGTAGTCACATGAATATCTCACAAACTTTGAGACTAACAATTGTGAACGAAGGTAAATCTCTTTACCTTAGGCTGAAATAAATCTAGGGTCATCCATAGACTAGTGCAAACTATGCCATATGTCGCTCTAGGGCTTAATCTTAGTCTAGTGTTTTGGGTTTTCTATAAAATCCATACTTTCTTTGTATTTTCACATTGCTCCAGCATTTTGTGTTCTGTCCGCTTTCACAAACTTCATAACTGGTATCAAAGTCATTCTCCTAAGGCAGTCCCGAACAAGCAGATGAACCCCTATGAATCTTGGAGGCGATGTGGAGGCACAATACATCAACTACGAGTTACATCAAAAGGAGATACACAGATCCATGCAGTCAATATAGGTTGTAGGCTACATTTTTGGAGCAATAGGCAGCCTTTTTTTGCTGTTAACTTCATTTTTTCTTCAAAAATCAGTTGCATTTCCACTGTACACCTCCAAAATACGTAACACATGGTATGAACACCTTCCATATGCATGCAAGTGAAAAAAGAAAGGGCATTTTCATAAAAGTTTCACAGTACACCTCTTTGCTTAGTGTATAAGCCATACAGTTTCAGCATTGGATTCTGCATTGAAAGTCCTGTGGCAGCTGAAATGGAAAGAAAAACAATAAAATTCTGATGATTTTCTCTTCTAGGTATTAACTGTCACGGGCATCCACACGCCCGTTAGTGCCAGTGCAGGCGGCCAGGTCAATGGCCACGTAGGCGTCCATACAGCCATTCAGGCAGCCCTGCGCAATCGGCAATCAGCACACAGTCAGCGGGCAGTCAATGCCACGTCATCGCAAGTAAAAAAAATGCAGAGTTGACTTTTTGGTCAAAAGGCAACGCGTTGACTTTTTGGACAGCGTTGTCTTTTTTGATCGACCTGGTCAACGCCGACCCCAAACGACCAAGGTCAACGGTCAGTGTTGACCAAGTCAGCCAGGCTAACCTATCAGCCTATTAAAGGGCAGCCTTTGGCCCTCATTCTTCATCCACTCCTCAGGCCTTCAAGCCTTCAAAGCAGTAGAGTCAAGCCTTCAAAGCAGTAGAGTCAGGCCTCCCCGCAGCAGACCAGCAAGGTAGCCTCAGCCTCTTCAGCGATCTAGTGAGGACTCACCTCCTCTAGGTAGTCTAGTCTTCCAGTTTTGCAGTGAGGGTTTCAGCACCTTCATACAGTTGTATTCAGTCCTTTGGGCATTCATTATTCAGTTGTATCTATTTCGTCTTCGGAGGTCCACTACACCCTAAACCCTCTGATTCTCTCACTCACATCCATAGCTCACTTTGTGTATTGAGTGCGTCATCTTGCAGTTGCAGTTAGTATTGAGCAGGAGAGAGAGTGAGGATAGTCTATCTCCCGCTACATTGGTATCAGAGCTTCAGATTCTTTCCTGAGACAAAGGGTTATCCTATATTTTTTTGGGGTATTTTGCCTTCTTTTTTTTTTGGGTATTTTGCTCCGTATCCCAGACTAGTGGTATGCCTTTTTTTTGTGTGGGTATTTTGTGTTCCACTTTGGACTAGTGGTAGTACCATACTCTATTAGCTGCTCCCTCACTCCCTTCATCGTGCATCAGGCCGGCTCCCATCTTCACCCGTAGGTCTTTTCACCTTGCAGCGTGAGGGGAAAGTTTGTTTCGAGAAGTCAGGGGGGTCAGTTCAGTCAGGGACAGCCCCACCGTTTATGGTCCAGACAAGATCCGGTAAGGATACCATGAGCACCAATGAGCAGTCCAACACAAAGGAGGAGTGTTCAGTGCCTCCACCACCACAGAACCTTGCATACACTTTCATGTCTGCCATGACAGCCACAGAACCTTGCAGACACTTCCATGTCTTCCATGTTGCAGGCTCTGATGCAGATGCAGCAACGATAGTCCGAGGCTCTCTTCACCCACATGCCCCAGCTTCAGGAGATGCGGGAAGATTGTGAGCAGGCCGCCAGAGAGCATGAAAGGCTAGCTCGGGAAGCAAAAGAAGAAGGTGATCGGGAAGCAAAAGATGAACGCGATCGGGAAGCTCGAGAAGCCGAAAGGGCAGCTCGGGAAGCAAAAGGCGAATGCGATCGAGAGGCTCGAGAAGCCAAGGAACTTCGAGACCGCGAGGCTCAGGAGGCCAAGGAGCTCCAAGAATGTACTGCTCGAGAAGAGAAGGAAGAACGGGATCGGCAATCTCCATGGATAAGGACCTCATTCCACTACAGGTTGAGGAGAGGCGCTTCCTATTGCAGCAGCGGGATCAGGCCCGCAAGGAGGGGAAGTGGGCAGCAGTACGAGATGGACGACTCCTTATAGGCCCCCGTCGGGCACCCACCTCTCCTCCCACATAGGGAGGCGGGGTCTATGAGACTTAGATATCCAAGACCCTATCTTGCACCATTTGGAACTGTAGTGGTATGTTATGGTCGCAACCATGAAACTTCTCGAAATCCTATACAGGTCACGACATAGTCTTTTATACAGAGACACATCACAGTCCAGAGCGCCCACTACTAGTAGTCAGTGGGTATACATGGGAGTCTGCCTACAGAGATGAGACGAGGGATACAGGAGGGGTTCGAGGGTCAGGAGGAGTCGCAGTCCTTTACAAGGTTTCTTTGGATCCGGATTCAGCACATGGACAGCCGGGATCTGTTTATTGCAGTTTGCTACTTCCCCCTGAGACCTCCCACTTTGCCAGAGATATTCGAGGTGAGGATGAGACATCTCCATTTGTTACTCTTTATAAGTCCATTGTTAACTTCTCTAGCCACGGAAAAGTCCTCCTAGTTGGGGACTTCAACGCGAGGACGGGCGCTCGTCAGGCACCACTTCTCGACTTTAGGGATGATTCCACTCTACTGCCACACATTGACCTTGAGGAGGTAGGTATGCTACGGGTTTCGGCTGATAGACGAGGACCGTTCACATCTTATGGGCATGCCCTATTAGACGTCGGCAAGATGCATGATCTCATTATTTATAATGGTCTTGACAAATGGCCCGCCTCAGGTGGTTTCACATGCTTTCCACATGGGGGAAGCTCCAGTGTTGTTGACTACATCATGGGATCCCCTACCTTCATATCTCGCATCACTGCTTTACCGTAGCACCTCTCGCTCCAGGGGCTAATCATACCTATCTTTTCTTTAGCATTTCCACTCCCCGTTGCGTAGCACTTTCCACCTCGCTGAGTTCTTACTCCACCTACCATGATATACGCGTTGATTGCGATCACTCATCTACTTACTCTGGCCGTCTATACATACTTCTCGCCTACATTGACTTCATACCCCTATTAGAGGATCGTGCGGCCCTAGTCACCTGCTCACTACACGAGGCTGCTCTTCACGCTTTCCCCCACACCACCCGCTCCATCCGCCCACCACCTCCTGGGAGCTAGTACAATGATGAGTGCAAGGCTTTACGCCGTCAGCTCAGATTCGAAACTAAAAACAGTCTTCTGAGCAAATCAGAGACGCTACGCGAGTACCGTCGACTGGTACGCACAAAGAAACTAGACTTTGTCCCCCGGAACGAGGAGGAGCTACTGAACATTCTATTTAGTAACAACTCTAAGGACTTTTGGCAGAGATTTCTAGAGGGGCGGTCCCCCTCACTACTCACTGACACTCAGGTGGGTTCGATTATGCATGCACACTCTATGATATCCCATATCAGCCATTCCCTAACCTCTCACATATGCCACGTCCCACATCTTGCACCCTCTTCACTAGGGAGGGGTAAAGGATGCCGTAATGAAACTTCATAATGGCTGAGCGAAGGATCATGAGGGACTATGCACTGAGTTCATTGCATATGGGATTAATCTCCTAGCCCCGATCTTAGCAAAGCTATCTAATGAAGCTGTTTGTTTGGGGTTTCACGCACCTGGACCATTAACACTATCTCACCCATTCAGAAGGCAGGGGATCCCATGTCACCGGGGCGTGAAATTCTAAGTACCTTAATGTACTGCAAGACCGTGACAACTTTGGTTTTAAAAGTCCAAGCGTGGGCTTAATAATGTGTAATTAAACGCGGCATGGTGCCTAGCACATAAGCGTAATTAATCCCTAGGCCCAAAGGCATTCCAAGGAATTAAAAGAGTGGTTGTTGGGAAATGATGATGTGGCATTTTTGATGGGCCCCCTAGAGGGCCATGTACCTTCAGTGGCCCCCCTAGAGTTCCAGGTGGCTCTAGTGCCTTCTACATGCTCCTTTGACATTCTTGGACCTTCCTGGGCCTTCTAAACTTCACATGTGTGGTTTTCTCTCTCATCTTCTCCCTTTAATGAGATTTTGGACTGGTTTCTCAGCCTCCTTCAGCTGAATTCCGTTTTTCTTCATAACTCCTTACCCGTTTGGATTCCTCGACTTCCGTTTGGCCCGATGGCTTCCCCTTTGCCTCCCCTTCGTAGTGATATGCTTTTCCCTCAGTGCGTTTGGTAGAACGGGCAGAGCTGAGCACTTCTTTTGCTGGTCGAATTTGCAAAAGTGGCTTTTTCTGGACCTTTTTGCTTC
Source organism: Dipteris shenzhenensis (assembly GCF_047967505.1). NCBI lineage: Eukaryota > Viridiplantae > Streptophyta > Polypodiopsida > Gleicheniales > Dipteridaceae > Dipteris > Dipteris shenzhenensis. Next base: position 48,853,034 of record NC_141606.1, read on the forward strand.
TACCGCCTCCTGAGCCTCTCCTCTTGCAAAGCTATAGCTTTCTGTTGAATTTCGAGTGGTCCCACGCCTTGGTTGACTGTTTTTTCTCAGTTTTGGAGGACTTTCCGGCGATGAAACTTCTCCAAAACCTTCTCAATGCATTCCTCTCTGAAGCACGCTTCTTTTGAGCCCAAGAACTCCCATTTCTTCGCGACAGAAGTGCTTCTTTTCGCATTTTTCAGTGGAATTCTTGCTGGTCGGCTCTTGTAAATGCTCTTTCTTCATGCCTTTGCACTCCTCTTTGGCTGAGAATGCAATTGGGCATTGGCTACTATGTCCTCTTGGCGATTGAGAACTTTATTCGAGTTTTTAGGGCTTGGTGAGTTGTGATTTTGCTACTGCAATTTCTTTTTGCCATAAGCTATTGGTTGGCCTCGTGTGCCGCCTCTTTCTTGGCTCACAGGTGCCCAGGCAGTGCTACATGAGTCATTCTTTGGTTGGGTACTTTGCTGATTTTATTTTGGAGCTTTGAAAAGCTTTGTGAATGCCATATGGAAACCACTCAAAGAGAGTGCAGCTGGGGTGCAGTGTGATTGCATCTGGACAGCCAATGGAATTGCACTCGGAAAAGAGAATGCCTTTGGGTTGAGCCTATGGATTAAGTGCACTTATGTGATGGTGTTCTATGCTTGAAAGCCTTGCGAAGGCTTAGTGAATTGGGGCTGCGTGCTCAGTTGCAGGGAAGGTCTCCCAGATGCAACTTGTAATCATTTCACTATGAAATATAAAGAAACACCGAAAGGGGTGCCACGGTGTTTGGGGCCAATCGGGTGCATTTGTCTATGTCTGTTAAGCAGGGGCATTCTAGCCTCCATCCCTTTTTCAGTGGTTTTGTTTGTGATCAAATGGGTAAATGCCAAATGGTGATCATGCAATGGTTAATGGTTGTGATATATGCTTTGTGAGCTGTAAATAAGTGCTGAAGTGATTAAAGATTTAGTTCCACTGCCCTCTGAGTGATTAGAGGCCGGTTTCATTGGTTTCATTGGTCCCATGAGCCCAGAGAACTACAGGACCATTATGATTGGACATGTCATGTCCAAGATTTATGCATCAGTACTTGATTCCGAGGTCAGCAGATTTGCAGAGTGTCGAGGACTTAGAGTAACATGACAGGCTGGATTCTGGCGTGATCATGGGACCATGGACCACATTCTCACGCTCAGGTGTATCATCGAGGAGGCGAGGGCACGGAAGCAGAGGGTTTACTGTTGCTTTGGGGATTTCCGCAAGGCATTTGACATGGTTCCGAGAACCTGCCTCATGCGGTGCCTATAGGATTTGGGTTATGACCAGGAGATCATTTGGGCTGTCATGGCACTTTATGAGAGTTTCAGGCAGAGTCCGAGCAGGGTCTAGGTGGACAGACGAGATCATGAGCACTATCGGGGTCAAACAAGGGTGTCCATTATCACCTACCTTGTTTGGCCTCTACATTGACGAGCTTGAGACAGTGATGCAGACACAGGGGGGGGTAGGTTGCTCTCTTACGGGCACGCTGATCCAGATATTGCTTTACGCAGATGATGTGGCTCTCTTGTCTTCCTCAACAGAGAGGCTCCAAAGACACCTTGATGCACTATAGTCCTTTTGTGAGTCTCATGATTTGACGGTCAACCTGGGTAAAACCAAGATTATGATCTTTAATACATCTCGAGCTGTCATGCGCCAGGAGCAGTTCGCATTTGATGGTGTCACCTGTTGAGGTAGTTTCATCATACACTTATCTTGGGGTTGTCTTTTTCGGACCCATCTTCACTATGAGACCCGCGATGTAAGCACGCTTGAGCAGAGGATATGCTTCATTGGCTAGACTAGAGAGGCAGTGCTTCTGCTCTCACTTTTAGGATCCATGGACCAAGGGTTGCTTTTTGACTCCTTGGCTCATGTTATCACGGATGATTCGTGGTAAGCCATCCGTTCCTCACCAGATCATTCGGGCGGAGTTTGGGTCACCCCCATTACAGCTAGATGCGGCATTTCAGGTCATCACGTATCTGTACCGAGTCAAGGAGTATGGGGATTACACCTCTGGACGTAGTAGGCTACCATGGCTAGCATTGTCCTCTTCTATGGGACTTGCAACAGGAGGAGACCTGAGGTGCTAGTATGCACGCACAGAGAGAAGGTGTGAGGGACTGGGGCTCCACATGGACAGACTGCCTCCGTTCTAGTATAGCATGGATGCTCCATTTTCTCCCTTGCTATCGCACGAGGTTAACTAAGTTACCCGTGAGAATCTATTACAGCTACACACATTCCAGACCTGGCTGGGCCTGAGTGATCTTCCAATGAAGATGGGCTTCTACAGAGATCACTTCTTACATATCACAGCGGAGGGTTTCATTGATCCACCAAGATACACTCAGATTTACTTACTCTACTCATTGAGGATCTCTCTTGGGCAGTTCCAGGTCTCTTCACATAGACTTCGTATCAAGAGCCACAGAAAAGAGCGACTACGCAGGGAGAAGCGCATATGCACTGTGTGACATGCAGGAGGTTGAGACACAGGAGCACTTCATCTTCAGGTGTGCAATCTCCTGGCTGTTTTTCTACCTTCCTTTACTCTCTATCTCTCTCTCTAGCTCTCTCTTTTACTCTCTCACTCTACATAGTACTAGGGCCCAGGACAACAGTCGGACTGGACCTTCCAAAGGATTTTATTAGAAATACATAGTTTAGCGTAGAGCTGTCTGTTACAAATTCAAACGTAAATCCATTTTTACAAGAGCTTCAAGCTCATTCCAAAATGGCAACATGTCACTTGTCTAAAATCTAGACCAAGTCCTATTACATGCCTCTAAGGGTAGTTTCTGGGGTCTTCGTAGCACTTGGTCATGCCGGTGGCCTCTGAAATACTTGCTACGCTCCAAATTGCTTGGGTCTTTAGCCCCTCATAGTACTTGCAACAATTAATTAAAGTGCACCACCATGGCACCCATTAATTGTTAGCGCTTTGCATGCAAATAATAAACAGTGGACTAATCCTAGTCACAGGTGGGCGTCTCCACTGAACAAACATGTGAACAAAACATAGAACACAATTCTTGGTCGACCGAAGTCAACCCTCTTGGTCGTAATTAAGAGGGGGCTTGGACAGAGGATAGGTGCTGGAAAGAGCTTGCCTGTCTTCCATGGACAATGGGTATGGATATTTTGACTTCCTTTTGGATTGCATTTGTCATTTTTGAAGTTGTTATTGCTTTTGTTTTGCTTCAGGGTTCTCTCTAGGCCATACAGGTTGTAAATAGACACCCAGCCACAGCTTCGACCAAAGGTCATGGCACCTTAATTATGGCTAAGTCTCTCCAACCGAAGCTGGCACAACTTGGTTAACGGTAGTTAACCCTCTTGGCGCATGCCAAGTCTCATTGATCGAAGTCAACACTCTCTGACCGTAGTCAGCTCTGGGATTCTCTGGTTAACCGCAGTTAACCCTCTTCGTAATAAACCAAGTCCCCCCAGCCGAAGTCAGGCTTACTTGACTAGAGTCAAGTATCTTTGACCGTAGTCAATTCTTTGACCATTAAAAGAACTCTTTGACCATAATTAACACAAATGAAAACTCTTTAATTATGATAAGATAAATGATCAACTATACTTTGACTTAGGATATTTACATTGTGGTGACATCCCCTCGGCTTCTATTCAGTTGACCTCAATTGAAAAGCTTCTTTGTAAACATCCAAAAGATGTGGATGATCGAAAAACATGTCTTCATCCATTCACTTGGCATCCAATGCCGTATAATTCTTGAATTTTACAAGATACCTGTAAAACTCCTTGCTCTGAGGGCCTTTGCGTACAGTATGGTACACAATCTGCTCTGGCTGAAGGACCTCCTCTAGCTCATCCACTTCTGGTGGATTCTTTGATATTGGCTCTGTAGGCTCTAGACCCTGTAATTTCTTTAGAAGACTCACATGGAATGCATTGTGAATCCTCCAATGCTCTGGCACTGCCAATCTGTATGCATTCTCATTTATTCATTTTGTAACCCTGAAAGGGCCATAGTACCTGGAAGATAGCTTTGCATACACTTTCTGTTTGCCTTTAACTTGCGGAGCCTAGCTTTCTCGAACTTCAAAAGTACCCAATCCCCTTGAGATTCAATTGTCTCCTATGCTTATCTGCAGCTCTTTTATGCTTCTCTAGAGACCTTTCAATTGCTGTACGGACTTGGCTGAAAGCTGTCTGGAGGTCTCTCACAAACTGATCAACTGCAAAAATTTCATCTTTGTTCTTAGGATAGGTGGCAGAATCACCTTTCCATAGATGACCTCAAAGGGGGCTTTCCCTGTAGAGCTGTGTACTGTATTATTGTAAGCGAACTCTACCAATGGTAGGTACTTTTCCCAATCTGAACCTTGGTCACCCACGTAGCATTTCAGCATATCCAATGCTGTAGAATTTGCTACTTCACTTTGACCATCTGTCTGGGGATGGAAAGAAGAAGAAAAATTCAGATTCGTCTCCATATTATCAAATAAAGCTCTCCAGAATAGACTGGTCATTCTGGGATCTCAATCACTGACAATGGATTTAGGCATACCATGGTGCTTAAAGATCTGTGCCATGAAAAGCTTAGCCATATGACCTGCCTTTATGGTTTTGCGAACCGGAATGAAATGAGCTTGCTTGCTGAATCTATCAATGATAGTCCAAATCCCATCATTCCCTGACTTTGATCTTGGCAAATAAAAAATGAAGTCAACTGCAATACTCTCCCACGGTGCCTGAGGCACAGAAAGAGGCATAAGTAGGCCAAGTGCCTTCCATCTATCATACTTCACTTTCTGACACGTAAGGCATTCAGTAACAAATTGATGTATATCTTTCTGCATCCTTGGCCAAAAGAAATACCTCTCTAGTGCTTGAGTTGTTGCTGTAATTCCTCTATGCCCAGCATAGGGAGGTGCATGGCATTCTTCCAAAATCTTTTTCCTCATCTCTTGGGTGATGCATAGGCAGTCATCTTTCATTAGATACCCATCTTTCAGGGAATAGTGACTGGTGGACTGCCCCTCTTGCATTTGCTGTAAAATCTCACCAAAATCTGCATCATTAGCATATTGCTCTCTCATATCTTCCAGGTCTTGATGATAAGCAATAGTCACATTGCCTTTGCCACTCTGTTCCGAACTCTTGGAGTATGGATAACCTGAAAATGGTACATTGACAACATATTTGCCCATTTCATATGCTTCTCGGAAAGTTTTATCTGAGTCAAATGATATCTCAGACTTTGGTGATCTGTTTTAACAGTAAAATCTGCACCCAAAAGATAATGCTTCCATGTAGGGATGGCATGAATTACAGCCAATAACTCTTTCTCATAGATTCCCAGATATCTCTCTGCATCCCGGAGTCTCCTGCTCTCATAAGCCACTACATGACCATTCTAATGCAATGCAGCCCCAACACATTCCCCACAAGCATCGCAATCCACATCAAATGGCTGATACAAATCTAGAACTATTAAGATTGTCTCTGTAGTCGAATGCTATCTTTTGTGGAATTCCCCACCTGAAAGCTGCATTTTTCTTAGTAAGATCGTGGAGTGGAGCGGCTATATCCGCAAAATGCCTGATAAATCTTTTGTAGTAAGAACACAGGCCTAGGAAATTTCGAACTTCATGCACAGTTTTCAACTCTGGCCATTCCTAAATGGCACGGATTTTTGCCGGATCCATCCGTATCCCATCTTTGGATATTATATGCCCCAAGTGATGGATTTCTTCTAGGAAGAATTCACTTTTCTTGCTGTTTGCATAGAGCTGATGATTTCTCAGCTCTTGAAACACTATAGCAAGATGTTCCTTGTGCTTTTCTTCGGACTTAGAAAAGACAATTATGTCATCGAAGAAGGTACCAGTGAACTATCTGTAGGGTCGGAAGATACGATCCATCATCCGATTGAAAGTAGCTGGGGCATTTGTCAATCCAAAAGGCATCACCAGATATTCATACAACCCAAAAGTAGTGCGGAACGCTATCTTATGCACATCCTGAGGCTGTATCCTCACTTTGTGATAGCCACTCTTTAAGTTTATCCTGCTGAAAATTGAAGCTCCATTTAACTGATCCAGCACATCATCAATGCGCGGAATAGGGAATCTATTCTTGATGGCCATTTTGTTTAGAGCGCGATAATCGACGCACATATGGAATGAGCCATCTTTCTTCTGTACTAGTAGTACAGGGGAACAAGAAGGAGAAGAATTGGGGGCTGAATCAGCGCTTTGGACAACAAGTCCTGCACCTGAGTCATAATCTCCTCTCGCTGAGTTGCACTAACTCTGTATGGGGGCCTATTGGGTGGCTCGCTGCTGCCAGGAATGAGTTCTATGCCATGATCCTCAGGTCTCTCAGGGGGTAGCTCACTTGGCAAAGCATCAGAAAAGCAATCTTTAAAATTTTCAAGAAACTGAAATTTATTCTGATCTGCCTTACTTATTTCAGCATGTGTTTCCATATCTCTCTCTTTTACAAAAACCATGTAAGCTGAAACTGCAAACTTTATTTCTTTTCCAACAGAACTTTTTGATACAATGGGAATAGTTTCCCCTCTATTCCTGGCAACCGCACGATGTACTTTGCCCCTATGTACAAACTCCAGCACTGTTTCAGGAAGAGTCAACTTCACTGCCTTACGATGAAACCAAGGCATACCCAAAACTACATCATGATGTTTTAGTGGAGAAGAGAAGAAGTCTTCCTGATCCACATAACTCTGTACATGTATACGGAGCTTCCCTATCAAGGGAGTGACTGGCACAGGGTTCCCACAGAACATCTGGTCGCCATCCAGAGCCTTGCCCAACTCCTCCGTCTTTATTCCCAGCCTCAGGGCTAGATCCATGGATATAAAGTTATCAGTAGCCCCTGGATCAAATAAAATCAGTGCTTGCTGGTCTCAGACTTTGCCCCAAGATAGCAGCAATTCTCGTTCCTCTGGGTTCGAAACATGACCCAATATGTCATGACTGCCTCTTGCCTGTGGCTTCTCTGCCTCTTTTTCCTTCGAAGTTGAAGGCTTTTTTGGGCACTGGGCAGCCACATGCCCCTCTTTGCCGCATCTGAAGCATTTACCCTCTTTCCTGAAAGTTTCAATCTATTCAAGGATAAACTGTGGTCTTCCCTTATAGGGCTTTTGTATCTGGTTTCCCCTCGGCTTCTGAGGCTGAAATCCCCTCTTCTAAGCCTTGGGAAACTCTCTTGTTTCAAACTTGGAGGTCCTTGGCTTTTTATCCCTCGGTAACCCTGCCTGTAGTGAAGGCACACCAGTAGGATCCTGCATGTACATGAGACTAGCCACATTGGCTGAATGCATAAGATCTGATATTTCTTTAATATCTTTGGTGTTCACTTGGGCCTGTATCTTTAAAGTGAGTCTGGCCCTATACTTCCTGAGTTGAGTCTTGTCAGAAATATTCTTGAAAGGCAAAACCTGCAAGTATGCACCCCAAAATTTCTGATTGTAAGACTCCACTGTATCTTGTGCTTCCATATGAATGCTCTCCCAACCAAGAAGGACATGATCCCAAAACTGTTTGGGAATAAACTGTTTATAGAAAGCTTTCTTGTAGTCCTTCCATTTCCTGGGGGCTACATAGTTGGCTGTTTTAGCTATCCACCATGCACTGGCTGTACTAGTCAAGTGCAAACCAACCATACGAAGCTTTGAGGACTCACTGAAATTTTCCAGGCTGAAGGCAGCATCAAACTGCCTTATGAACTACATAGCCTTTTCAGCTTGGCCATATTGGCCATTGTAAGTGGCAAATCTTACTGACTTCCCACCGTCCTTGAATTCTTGAGTATTTGCCTTCCTGCTGGACTTCTTCTTCTTCTTCTCTGAAGATCCCGAAGAAGGAGATGATGTCGAGGATGAAGAGGTAGAGCTAGAAGATGAAGACGAACTGGATGAACTGTGATGATGCTTCGCCTTTTTCTTCTTGGGAAGAGGACCTGCTCTTTTGCTCTTTTTGCCCACCACTTCTTCCTGATTTGCTCCAAAGGGAGGCTTCTCTGGCTTTCCCTCAAAAAGAGGTTGTACCATCTTGCGAAACAAGGGATCACTTGTTGCCTCTCCCAACTGAGTAATCAACTCTCTATAGGCATTCTCTTTATTTATCTGTATAGCCTCAACGTGTTGTACGTGGTTAGACTCTGGCATTCCCTCACGGGATGGTTGGGCATGCCGTACGTGGTGCCATTCCCTCATGGGATGATTGGGCATGCTACTGTGAAGTCATCTCTACAACTTGTCTTAGATTTGCAACTCTCACACACACAGTGTATGCAACTGATCCACTCAGCCTTTGCTTTTCAAAAAGATAATACGTCAACAAGAGGTGTCTTGCATTCACAACTTGTGCCAGTGCCGGGCTGTCAACTCAAGGCATAAACTCAAAGCTGTGTGCCCCTTCTCTGGCTATTGCAAATGACATTGCAAAAGCATATGTTTTTCCCCTTTTTCACTGCTCAAAGGCATGCATTTCTTAACTTGTGCAAATCTCTGATTTCTCTGCTTTTCTGTTGTTTTCCTGACAGGAAAAAGTCTGACAGATAAGTGAAAATTGATGGCTAGAACTGTCTCTGCAACTGTCTTTTTTTTTTTTGGACAGTAACTCGATGGGTAAACAGCTGGTCACACTAACCAGACTAGCTAGTTTCTAGTATGGTTAGATTGACAGACTAGTTAGTCTGTAACTTGGCCACTAACTGAACCAAGCTGGTTAACTGGACCAGTCTAGTCTAGTTAATTAGACAGTCTGGTTAGGCTGTCCTCTGACCAGATCTCTAACCATGGTCAACTAACTGCAGTTAACTTGACCAAGGTCACACTAACCATAGGTCTGCCAACTGGCTGCCACGTGTCAAATCACCCTGCCACGTCAGCTCTGCATGCCTGCCAAGTCATCACACACATGCCTATCTACCATGTCCATCTCACACGTGTGGCTGCCACGTCATCTACCACGTGTTAAATTGCACATGTGGGCCATGTCACCTGACACGTGTCTGCCACGTCAGCTTGACTGCCACGCCAGTGCCTGTGCAAGCCACATGTACTCCTAGCTGGCACCTTGGCCACGTCAGCAAAAGCCACGTATGCCTAAGGTTTCAGACCTTGGCTGGTTGGGGAGCGTCACGCCGGTGCCTTGGTCCCTTCTGAAACCCTTAGTGCCCACGCAAGGAAATCAACGACGAAACCTATGAATCTCGTCGCTACTCGTCGCGCCAACACCATGCTTCACTACGTCCTGCGTGGGGACCATGTGTGCCTATGTGATGGCATCGGTAATCCCTCCTAGCCCTCCGCCCTGAGCATCAAGCAATTGTCTGCTCCTCGTCTGCATATGACGCCTGTTGTATCAGTTATCACCGGCGTATTCTCCTTCCTCTGCTGTCGTCGGACCTATGGCAGTGCAGCTCATTTGCACTATCAATAGCCACATCGTCGTCTGTTCGCTACTTGCATCAACTTCCAGACAGATAGCTTTGTTGGCAGCTCTACACCAGCATGACGGAATTCATACACTATAACTTTAGTATTCTGTGTGACGCCGCCTGCCATAGATTCTCACGTGTTAGTGATCAACACTACACCTTCATATTTGGGCTTACGCTATGCCGTCACTATTCTACACCAAAGCCTGCACTCTTCAATCTTACTTGGATCGTCACTTCCTAGGAAGGAAATGAGACCTTACGCTCTGATACCAATGCAATCTCCTGGCTGTTTTTCTACCTTCCTTTACTCTCTCTCTCTCTCTCTCTCTCTCTCTCTCTCTCTCTCTCTAGCTCTCTCTTTCACTCTCTCACTCTACACAGTATTAGGGCCCAGGGCAACAGTCGAGCTGGACCCCCCTGAAGGATTTTATTACTTAAGAGAACGAATACATAGTTCAGCGTAGAGCTGTCTGTTACAAATTCAAACGTGAATCAATTTTTACAAGAGCTTCGAGCTCATTCCAAAATGGCAACATGCCACTTGTCTAAAATCTAGACTAAGTCCTATTACATGCCTCTAAGGGCAGTTTCTGGGGTCTTCGTAGCACTTGGTCACGTGGGTGGCCTCCGAAATACTTGCTACGCTCCAAATTGCTTGGGTTTTTAGCCCCTCATGGTACCTGCAACAATTAATTAAAGCGCACCACCATGGCACCCATTAATTGTTAGCGCTTTTTGCATGCAAATAATAAACTGTGGACTAATCCTAGTCATAGGTGGGCGTCCCCATGAACAAACATGTGAACAAAAGATAAAACACAATTCTTCCCTCTTGGTCGTAATTAAGGGGCTTCGACCAATGGTCGTGGCGCCTTAATTATGGCCAAGTCTCTCCAACCGAAGCTGGCACAACTTGGTTAACGGTAGTTAACCCTCTTGGCGCATGCCAAGTTTTGTTGACCAAAGTCAACACTCTCTGACCGTAGTCAGCTCTGGGGTTCTCTGGTTAACCGCAGTTAACCCTCTTGGTAATAAACCAAGTCTCCCCGACCGAAGTCAGGCTTACTTGACCAAAGTCAAGTATCTTTGACCGTAGTCAATTCTTTGACCATTAAAAGAACTCTTTGACCATAATTAACAAGATAAATGGTCGACTGTACTTTGACTTAGGATATTTACATTGTGGTGACAAGGTGTCATGTTTACTATGAGATCCGAGGACATTTCTATTGCCTCTTCAGAGACAACTATGGGGTTTTGGCCCGATTCATCTCCTACCCAGACCATCGATGTTTGGCAGGTTTTGTTCATAAGGCACTCAGACACCGTGAGAGGATACTTCGAGCATGGAGACAGGAGCAGACTTTTTCCTTGGCTGATCCCTCTCAAAGCTCTATCACGGAGTTTTTCCAGCTAGATCACATGGACACCCACGAGACGAGGCCTCGACATGACTATGACCCAACAGCTCAGATAGAGGTTTGACACACAGATCACACTTGGAGACATCCCCTCCATGTTTAGAGTCGGGTCTCGCCCGACGGGGGTTATAGTAGCCCTGGTTAGACGTAGAGCTATGACCAGGAGACATGCCAGGGCTGCACCTTTTAGTGGCCGACAGCACTCTATCGCCGATTTCATGCCCCCATTGCCTCATCCACCCTGATGTCTTGATGGTGATGATGATGATGATGATGAGGTAGCCGACTACCGACATGACATGACTATGTTGTACTTAGGATTTAGTACAGACATTCTGCATTTTTTGCATTTGCATTGGTGTGGATGCTCGTTTAGTAGCTCCACCACCACAGCTCGTTTGTACCAGGTTTTTCACAGTCTCATAGCCCATCGGTCTTCCGAAGACTTTAATAAACTTTCTTTCTTTCTTTTCTTTCTTTCTTTTCTTTCTTTCTACTTCGACCAGAGGGGGGGAGAAAAGGAGAGACTTCCACCTCCAACCAAGCCTTCTTTTCTAGGGAAGCTCAACTTCACACGGTACGATGGTAAGTAGGAAGCCTTAGTGTTGACTTCATGGCTCAATTAGTTCGAAAGTTATTTTTCAGTGATGCTTACGAAGGACAATGAGCGGTGCATCATAGCATCCATGCACCTCACAGGCGAGGCAGTCACCTGGTGGCTCAAATGGCAGAAGGACCACTATGATGCAGAATGACCACTCTACAGACGAAATTTGTGAAAGATCTTCGATCACGGTTCTTGCCATTGCAGTACCTGGACAGGGCTCCAGAGTCAGTTCTACGAGCTACGCCAAGGAGACACCAAGACGGTGAATCATTATGCCAATAAGTTCACTCAGGTGTTTATACAATTGCAGTTGGAGGATAGTCAGAAGCTGAGCAAATTTCTCCATGGGCTGCGTATAGACATCTGGTGGTATGCCAGAAGTTTCAGGCCATGGGATTATCGTGTGCATATGAGCTTGCTCAGAATTTTGAGCTCATGCACAAGGGTCAAAGATCCAAGCAGGTCAATAGTAAGAAGTCCCAGGATTCCACACCAGGTGATTGTGGTAACGAGCAGCAGAAGAAGAGCTGGATGGCGAAGAATAGCAATGGCTATGGCAAGTACTTGGATATAGCGACACGAGCACTCTATGCCAAGGAGAACCGATGCTTCAATTGTCATGTGCCGAGCCATAATAAGAAAGATTTCCCGCATTACCAAAAGCTTCTAACAGTAGGAGCCATGTCAAGTGGTTCAGCAACAACTTCAACAACCTCAGTAGTCATTGAGGAGCTTGATGAACAACAAACTATAGCGACAACCTCAGTAGTCATCTAGGAGCTTGAAGCTCAGCAGAAGGGGGAGCCTCGTCAGTTTCCCAATATGTTTCAGTTTTATGGATAGGTCGGTGGTCAGAAGGTCCTTATCCTGGCAGACTCAAGCAGTTCCGAGGCCATCATCTCCACCAAAGCAACTCAAAAGGCTCAAAAGCCATGCTAGCTAGTGCCAGCGCAGGCGACCAGGTCAACGGCCACGTAGGTGTCCGTATAGCCATTCACGCAAGTTCTGTGCAATCAGCAATCAACAGACAGTCAACGGGCAATCAACGCCATGTTAGTGCAGGTCAAAAAACGCAAAGTGGACTTTTTGGTCAAAAGTCAACATGCTGATTTTTTGGACAACATTGCGTTTTTTGATCGACTTGGTCAACGGTCGGCGTTGACCAGCCAACCGAGGTCAACGATCGGTGTTGACCAAGTTGGCCAGGCTGACCTATTAGCCTATAAAAGGGCATCCTTTGGCCCTCATTCCACTCCTTAGGCCTTCAAGCCCTTCAAAGCAACAGAGTCAAGCCTCCCTGCAGTAGACCAGCAGGGTAGCCTCAACCTCTTCAAGGATCTAGTGAGGACTCACCTCCACTAGGTAGTCTAGTCTTCCAATTTTGCAGTGAGGGTTTCAGCCCCTTCATACAGTTGTATTCAACCCTTTGGGCATTCATTATTCAGTTGTATCTATTTCCTCTTCGGAGGTCCACTACACCCTAAACCCTCTGATTCTCTCACTCATATCCACAGCTCACTTTGTGTATTGAGTGCATCATCTTGTAGTTGCAGTTAGTATTGAGCAGGAGAGAGAGTGAGGATAGTCTATCTCCCGCTACATCAACAAAGGACTGTTAGAATTATTATCATATTCTAGGTAGTGGCCAATGTAATGTAATAAGTGGGTTAGGGGCACTTTTTCCTCTTTGAGGTTTTTCCTCCTAACCACATTCTAATCCCTAACTACGGTTAGTGGATAAGATAGGGTTTTGTCACTTGGATAAAACCCCTCACTTCTCTTTTGTACTCACTTCATTTCAGTCCACTATTCAGTAGACTTACGTTCAGCTCACTCTCTTGCTCACTCTTGCTCTCATTTTGTTCACATTTGGTATTAGAGCAGGTTCACCCTGCCCGACCTCAGGCTTCCAGCCTACAAGCTCCCTGCCCGCTTCCAGCCTGCAAGTTCCCTGCTCGAGATCTGCTGCCATTCGTACGTCAGTACAGATTCCGTACCTGCGTGTCAGGCCATACAGTTCCGTAATATGTACTGCCGTACACAGTTGCGCCGCCATTTGCCGTATTACCGTACAACAATATGGTCATCCGTATTGTTTTGCAAGCTCCGTATTCCGTACTGCAGGCTCCGTGTTCCGTACAGTCAGAGCGCACAGTTCTGTACAGCTCCCATGGTTGTTCCATACAGCTCCCATACAAATTCCGTCCGTACAGGCTGTAAATTCCATAGAGTTGCATTCAGCCGTACTGACAGTCCCTAACTGTCAGTCCGTACAGTTTGGAGGTGACTGAAGTTCGAGCATTTTTTCGCTTTGCAGGTGGACTTTGAAAGTTGCATTCTTGTAGGGTCCATTTGCAGGCTTTTGTGCATTGAGCCATTGTTTGGCTGTAGCAGGTATTTCTTTGGAGCAGGTGGAAGTTTAGAAATTTGAGTGACATTTGCTCATTTCACCCCAAAATTTGGGGCTTTTGGTTTTCAACTGCAATTTCAGGCATTTTTGGGGCTTTCAGTTAATTTTCCCTCTTTTGGATGCAATTTCCTTGAAGAAATTGGGGCTTTTGGCATTTAGATGCAATTTGGTAGTTGAAAGACCATTTGGGAGGTTTGCAAGCAGTTTTGGACTCAATCTGAGTCAATTTGCAGAAATTTGCCATTTTTTGCAGATTTTTGGGCAGTTGCAGAGCATTGTGGTGCATTTTGAGCCTTTGATAGGCTGTGTCAGTATTTGTCACTGAGGGCAGATTTTGTTTGGCAGACTTTGGTTGTGAATTTCACATCCCAAGAAGGGATTTTACTTGTTCAGTTTGCTGTGTTTTTTAGTTTATCTGGCAAAAATGGCTCACAACAACCCCAATGAGGTGTTTGGAGTCCTCACACAGGAGGATAAGTTGGATGGCACCAACTACTACTTGTGGAGTTTTATGGTTCGCAACATCTTGGTTGGCAGACGTCTTTGGGATTAGGAGATGAAGCAAGGCCAGATTCTGTGGCTACACCTGTCACTCCTATAGCTGGAGGCAGGGGTAGAGGATGCACAAGCTCTATCTGCGATTTCTCTTTCTGTCAAGAGGTTCATTATTCCTCACATTCGGTCATGCAAGACCTCAAGGGCAACTTGGGAGATATTAGAGAGTATGTTTACAACAAGGAATGATGCCAGAGTTTCCTTCCTGAAGAGAGAGCTATCTCATATGCATATGGATGAGGGAGATTCACCTCACAAAACTTCAGGATTTGAGGGAACATTTGCTGAATATAGATGAAGTTATTCCGGATTCAGAGATGATTACCACCACTCCAAATTCTCTTCCTGAGTCTTATCTTGGTTTCCACACCTCGCTGAATTTGTCACTAAGGAGGGGCAGCAATCCTCTCTCTTTTCACGAGTTGGAAGGACTTCTGTTGCAGGAAGAGCAGACACGAAGAAATATGGCAACACGAGCTGGTGAGCATGCCATGCTTTCTAAGTTTAAGCCCAAAGGAAAAGGGCAGCAAAAGCAACATGCCAATCAGCCCGCATTCTAAGTTTAAGCCCAAAAGAAAAGGGCAGCAAAAGCAACATGCCAATCAGCCCGCACACAGCATAAAGCTGATTCAGGACAGCCCTCTTATAAGGCTAAAGGTGATGCAGATAAGCCTAAAAAGAAGGGCATTTGTCACTACTGCAAGAAGCCAGGTCATTCCTGACTCCGGGGGCTCTTTGTCTGCTGCTGATGACCTCCCTTGTCCCTGAACTGGTCCCCGAGGCAGGCTCTCTAGCAGCTCCAATATGCTCCTTGAATGGATCCCTGGTGACTGAGTTATGCCCCCTTGAGGGGCTCCTTTTATAGGCCTTGAGGGCGCCAAAACAGGCTGACCAAACAGCCCTGATTGGCCAACCCATGCTGGTCTGTCCAGCCGACTAGGGCTCAGTCCCCTCGTCTGTGAAAACCGACTTGGCAGGGTCCTTTTTTTGGGTCCTTGCAGACCCCGCCTGGCCACATGGCATCCAGCCACTGGCCCAGGCAGATCTGCCCCTGACCTAGCCTCTTTTCTGGCCTAGACCTGCTCCAAATCCTGCACCATATGGCCTGCTCCATAGCTGCCTTCCTACGCTAGCAAACCTGCTTCTGTCCAGGCCATCTCTAGGCCCTGGATCCTAAACCCGCATGTCCATGCAAGAAGCGCATAAGTTTTGGCTCGAAGGCCTCATGTGTGCAAACTATGTTTTAAATCGGGCTCCCACAAAGGCTGTGAAGACAATCACTCCCGACGAGGCATGGCATGGGAGAAAGCCTTCAGTGGACCACTTCAAACTTTTTGTTTGTGTTTGAAACCGGCCTCTAATCACTCAGAGGGCAGTGGAACTAAACCTTTAATCACTTCAGCACTTATTTACAGCTCACAAAGCATATATCACAACCATTAACCATTGCATGATCACCATTTGGCATTTACCCATTTGTTCACAAACAAAACCACTGAAAAAGGGATGGAGGCTAGAATGCCTCTGCTCAACAAACATAGACAAGTGCACCCGATTGGCCCCAAACACCATGGCGTCCCTTTCGGTATTTCTTTATATTTCACAGTGAAATAATTATAAGTTGCATCTAGGAGACCTTCCCTGCAACTTTGAGCACGCAGCCCCAATTCACTAAGCCTTCGCAAGGCTTTCAAGCATAAGTGCACTTAACCCATAGACTCAACCCAAAGGCATTCTCTTTTCCGAGTGCAATTCCATTGGCTGTCCAGATGCAATCACACTGCACCCCAGCTGCACTCTCTTTGAGTGGTTTCCAGATGGCATTCACAAAGCTTTTCAAAGCTCCAAAATAAAATCAGCAAAGTACCCAACCAAAGAATGATTCATGTAGCACTGTCTGGGCACCTGTGAGCCAAGAAAGAGGCGGCACACGAGGCCAACCAATAGCTTATGGCAAAAAGAAATTGCAGCAGCAAAATCACAACTCACCAAGCCCTGAAAACTCGAACCAAGTCCTCAATCGCCAAGAGAACATAGTAGCCAATGCCCAATTGCATTCTCAGCCAAAGAGGAGTGCAAAGGCATGAAGAAAGAGCATTTACAAGAGCCGACCAGCAAGAATTCCACTGAAAAATGCGAAAAGAAGCACTTCTATCGCGAAGACTCTCACAGCAGAAATACTGTCAGCTTAGTATCTCGAATGAAACATACAGTGTCATCAAGCGACCTCATGAAATCACGGTGAGTCCGTCTGTACTGAGGGAGTGGAGATGCTACCTCCCTCTCGAACACCAGGTAATGCTCCAGACGCTCGCTCTGCTGAACTACCTGTAGGAGCCCTGCAGTCGGCTCTAATTGGAAAGCATCAAGGTAAAGCTGCAATATCCTAGGTGAATCTGCCAGTTCACCTTCCTCCATCCATTTCGCATCAAGTGATGGGTAATTTTGAAATTTTACCAAGTAGTGACGGATAACTTTACCCTTGAGCTTTCTATCTCTGTGTGCCAGAATCTGCTCTGGGACCAGAAGTTCATCCTGTTCTTCCACTTCAGGCTGCACCTCATTAGGTAAATCCTTGGGAATATCTCCATGATATTGCTTTAATAAGCTCACATGAAAGGCATTATGTATCTGGCTTTCACCTAGGCGACCCGCGTTCAAATCCCGGCAATGGAACCAATGAAACCGGCCTCTAATCACTCAGAGGGCAATGGAACTAAACCTTTAATCACTTCAGCACTTATTTACAGCTCACAAAGCATATATCACAACCATTAACCATTGCATGATCACCATTTGGCATTCACCCATTTGTTCACAAACAAAACCACTGAAAAAGGGATGGAGGCTAGAATGCCTCTGCTCAACAAACATAGACAAGTGCACCCGATTGGCCCAAACACCGTGGCGCCCCTTTTGGTATTTCTTTATATTTCACAGTGAAATGATTACAAGTTGCATCTGGGAGACCTTCCCTGCAACTTTGAGCACGTAGCCCCAATTCACTAAGCCTTCGCAAGGCTTTCAAGCATAGAACACCATCACATAAGTGCACTTAACCCATAGACTCAACCCAAAGGCATTCTCTTTTCCAAGTGCAATTCCATTGGCTGTCCATATGCAATCACACTGCACCCCAGCTGCACTCTCTTTGAGTGGTTTCTAGATGGCATTCACAAATCTTTTCAAAGCTCCAAAATAAAATTAGCAAAGTACCCAACCAAAGAATGACTCATGTAGCACTGCCTGGGCACCTGTGAGCCAAGAAAGAGGCGGCACACGAGGCCAACCAATAGCTTATGGCAAAAAGAAATTGCAGCAACAAAATCACAACTCACCAAGCCCTGAAAACTCGAACCAAGTCCTCAATCGCCAAGAGAACATAGTAGCCAATGCCCAATTGCATTCTCACCCAAAGAGGAGTGCAAAGGCATGAAGAAAGAGCATTTACAAGAGCCGACCAGCAAGAATTCCACTGAAAATTGCGAAAAGAAGCACTTCTATCGCGAACAAATGGGAGTTCTTGAGCTCAAAAGAAGCGTGCTTCAGAGAGGAATGCATTGAGAAGGTTTTGGAGAAGTTTCATCGCCGAAAAGTCCTCCAAAACTGAGAAAAACCAGTCAACCAGCACGTGGGACCACTCGAAATTCGACAGAAAGCTATAGCTTTGCAAGAGGAGAGGCCCACGAGGCGGTAGAAGCAAAAAGGTCCAGAAAAAGCCACTTTTGCAAATTCGACCAGCAAAAGAAGTGCTCAGCTCAGCCCGTTCTACCAAACGCACGGAGGGAAAAGCATATCACTACGAAGGGGAGGCAGAGGGGAAGCCATCGGGCCAAACGGAAGTCGAGGAATCCAAACGGGTGAGAAGTTATGAAGAAAAAAGGAATTCAGCTGAAGGAGGCTGAAAAACCAGTCCAAAATCTCAACAAAGGGATAAGATGAGAGAGAAAACCACACATGTGAAGTTTAGAAGACCCATGAAGGTCCAGGAATGGCAAAGGAGCATGTAGAAGGCACTAGAGCCACTTGGAACTCTAGGGGGGCCACTGAAGGTACATGGCCCTCTAGGGGGGGCCATTAAAAATGCCACATCATCATTTCCCAACAACCACTCTTTTAATTCCTTGGAATGCCTTTGGGCCTAGGGATTAATTACGCTTATGTGCTAGGCACCATGCCGCGTTTAATTACACATTATTAAGCCCATGCTTAGACTTTTAAAACCAAAGTTGTCACGGTCTTGTAGTACATTAAAGTACTTAGAATTTCACGCCCTCGTGACAGTGTTGCATATGCCCACGTGTAGAGTTTCGACATAAGTTGTTAGATAAGGCACTTAAATGCAATTTTGTTGGGTACAGTGCACAAAGCAAAGGCTATCGTCTCTACAATCCTACTTCTCGCAAGAATTTTGTGAGTAGAGATGTTATATTTTCAGAAAATTCAGCACATACACATGCTGAACTTACAATTCCAGCTCCTTCAGATGATTTTTTGAGGGGATGCTTCCTATAGCATTTGGTTCCCCTCCTGAGGCTCATGCTGAAAATTAGAATTTACAGCAACCTCCTCCTCATCCACATGCCCCGATTCAGCCACATGCTGATTTTGTACCTCCGCAGGGTGTGGATGAAGTTGTCAGGCAAGAAATTCAAGAGATAAACGCAGCCAAAACAGTTCTGAATCGGTTGCTACAGACAGGGAGAGTAGGCTTGAGGCCCCATTGCCTGGCAAGACTCGTAGTGCAATAAAGCACGCAGGGGGGGTTCTTTCAGTTGAGACAACTTATGCAGGTACTCTTCTTGATGAAGAAGAATCTGACTCTTTTGAAGAAGCCAAGGATAATGTGCATTGGATGCATGCCATGCACAATGAATTGTAGTCTATTGAGAAAAATCAGACTTGGGATGTTGTGGATTTGCCACCAGTGAAGCATTGGTACCAAATGGGTTTTCAAAGTAAAATGAAAGCAAGATGGGCCCATTGACAAGTACAAGGCAAGGCTGGTTGCGAAAGGCTATGCACAGAAGAAAGGCATAGATTATGAGGAGACTTTTGCTCCTACATCTCGGATCTCGGATGACCAGCATAAGGTCAGAGTTATTGCCATGGCTGCAAATTTTGTTTGGAATGTCCATCAGTTGGACATAAAAACAGCTTTCCTTAATGGGGACTTGCAAAAGAGGTTTATGTCAAACAACCTCCTGGATTTGAACTTCCTGGCAATGCACTTCAGGTTTGCAAGCTTAACAAAGCTTTATATGGACTGAAACAAGCCCCACGTGCATGGTATGCCAAGATTGATGCATTCCTGGCAAGTAAGGGGTTACATAATAGTGCCACGGAAAGCACCCTCTACATCAAGAAGGATGGGGGGGATATTTTGGTCATCATTCTTTATGTAGACGACATGCTGCTCATAGGGTCAAATGAGGAAATAATTGCAGATATCAAAGCTGAGTTGAAAGATGAATTTGACATGATAGATTTGGGCATGTTAAATTTTTATTTGGGGATCCAGTTTATACAAGACAAGCGTGGCATCGTTATGTCTCAATCCAAGTATGTGCAGAATCTCTTGGATAGGTCCAACATGCACGGTTCCACAATTTGCAGACACCAAGGTGTTCAAGGCGCTCTTGAGAAAATAGAACACAAGTTTTTCTAACCTCATTTACGCAGCAACATCCACTAGTATGTTTTGCACTGCCAAGTGTGTCAAAAAGTGAAAGAATCTCATGGGTAGTTACCAAGTCTTCTTCAGCCCCTTGAGATTGGTATTGACTTGGAACGATAAGAAGCAAGCTGTAAGGCAGCTCTCTCTCTTTCTTGTCAGCACTATCTTGGATAGCTATCTTGGGTTTTTCAAAGCATAATATAGTTGTTCTTTTTTCTTCTTTTTTTGCCGGGGGGGGGGTAAGAAAGTGAACTTGCTGCCAAGATTATAGAGGTGAAGTCCTTGTGAACAAAATGAGAGCAAGAGTGAGCAAGAGAGTGAGTTGAACGTAAGTCTGCTGAGTAGTGGACTGAAATGAAGTGAGTACAAAAGAGAAGTGAGGGGTTTTGTCTAAGTGACAAAACGCTATCTTATCCACTAACCGTAGTTAAGGATTAGATTGTGGTCAGGGGAAAAAAACTCAAATAGGGAAAAGTGCCCCTAACCTACTTATTACATCACATTCGCCACTGCCTAGAATATGATAATAATTCTAACACCCCCCTGCAGTGCCAATGTGGTGTACAAGTAGTGATCAATCACCAAAAGGAAATAAGTTTAGGGCACTGCGAAATGCCTCAAACTTCTCACGTGGAAGTGCTTTGGTGAAGATGTCTGCAACATTGTCATGTGTTGACACATGGATCATACTGATCTCCCCTGCATGCAACTTCTCTCTGACATAATGATAATGAACCTCAATGTGCTTCGTGTGAGCATGAAACGCACTCTGACTATTCATGAGAATTGGAGAAGGACCCTCCAATAAGAGACGAAGATCAGCGAACAAACGTCGCAGCCAAACACATTCAACTGTCGCTGCGAAAGCTGCCCTGTACTCAGCTTCAGATGAAGAAGTAGACACTGTAGATTTCTTCTTGCTCAACCAAGAAATGCAAGCTTTGCCCGAAAAGAAACAATTACCACTAGTGGACTGCTTGGTATCATAGTCTCCAACCCAATTTGAATCACTGTAAGCATGCATCTGCAAGTCACCCCCCTTGGAAACATCAAGCCATATGACTTTGTGCCTTGCAAATAACGGAAGATGCGTTTTACAACTTGCTAATGTGTTGTCTTTGGGCTGTGCATATACCTGCTCACCTGAGATACTGCATACTGAATATCGTGCCTTGTATTGCACAAATAGATGAGGCATCCAACATCCTGGCTGTAAAGTGTGACATCCACTCATTCACCTGCATCATACATAGTAAGCTTCAGCCCCGGCTCCATGGGAATGGCTATAGGCTTATAATCATGATGTGCCAGGTATAAAAAAGAATTTGCTTTCAATGTCCTCTCTCAATAGAGAAGGATTTCAGGTCATATTTGATGATGCTAAGTGTGCAGTCCGAGACAAAGAGAATGACTATGCTTTGTTGTTGTCTGCCACTTTGTATTGGGGTCTTTTTCAGCTTGACATTTATGAGAAAAGATCTGATCTTGCACTTTCAGTGAGCACTCCCACTGCTGCGATGCAGAATGCAGAGTTATGGCATGCCAGATATGGGCACATGAGCTATGGCAGCTTGATGACACTTCAGAAGCATGCTATGGTGGATGAATTCCCTCCTTTGGAGTCACCTCCTCCTCATGCATGTGAGGGTTGCATCCTTGGTAAGATGCATAGATTTCCTTTTAAGAAAGATGGTGCAATAGCACTCCCACTGCTACGACGCAGAATGCGGAGTTATGGCATGCCAGACATGGGCACATGAGCTATGGTAGCTTGATGACGCTTTAGAAGCATGCTATGGTTGATGCATTGCCTCCTTTGGAGTCACCTCCTCCTCATGCATGTGAGGGTTGCATCCTTGGCAAGATGCATAGATTTCCTTTTAAGAAGGATGGTGCAGTAAGAGCAACTCGTAAATTACAACCTATACACAGTGTCGTCTGCGGTCCCATGAGGACACCTGCTTTTGGTGGTTATCTCTATTATGATTCATTCATAGATGACTTCACCAATTATAGTTGGGTCTATGGTCTTAAGGCAAAATTAGAAGTGTTTATGCATTTCAAACGCTTTGTGGCTATGGTTGAAAATGAGTCAGGACTCAAGGTGCAGACACTTCGCACAGATAGAGGCAAGGAGTATATGTCTCATGAGTTTGAGGCATTTTTGAAGGAGAAAGGCATCACGCATCAGCTTACAGTGACGTTTACACCTCAGCAAAATGGCAAAGTTGAGCGCGAAAATCGCACTCTTATGGAGATGGATAGATGCATGCTTACTAGTAAGAAGTTGCCACACAGGTATTGGATCGAAGGAGTCATGTGTGCAAATTATGTTTTGAATCGGGCTCCCACAAAGGCTTTAAAGACAATCGCTCCCTATGAGGCATGGCATGGGAGAAAGCTTTCAATGGATCGCTTCAGAGTTTTTGGTTGTGTTGCATATGCCAACGTGCCTGTGGAGTTTCGACATAAGTTGTTAGATAAGGCACTTAAGTGTCTTTTTGTTGAGTATAGTGCACAAAGCAAAGGCTATCGTCTCTACAATCCTGCTTCACATAAAATTTTTGTGAGTAGAGATGTTTTTTCAGAGAATTCAGCACATACATATGCTGAATTTACTATTCCCGCTTCTTCAAATGATGTTTTTGAGGGGATGCTTCCTATAGCATTTGGTTCCCCAACTGAGGCTCATGCTGAAAATCAGAGTTTATAGCAACCTCCTTCTCATCCACATGCCCCAATTCAGCCACATGCTGATTTTGTACCTCCACAAGGTGTGGATGAAGTTGTCAGACAAGAGATTCAAGAGATACACGCAGCCAAAACAGTCCCGAATTGGTTGCTACAGACTCTCAGGGAGAGTAGGCTTGAAGCACCTTTGCCTGCTGAGTTGAAAGCTGCATTTGACATGACAGATTTGGGCATGTTAAATTTTTATTTGGAGATCCAGTTCATACAAGACAAGCATGGCATCGTTATGTCTCAATCCATGTGCAAAAGCTCTTAGATAGGTTCAACATGCATGATTGTAAGCCTATAGCCACTCCCATGGAGCCAAGGCTGAAGCTTACTATAAATGATGTAGGTGAATCAGTGGATGTCACACTTTACAGCTAGGCTGCTGGATGCCTCATCTATTTGTGCAATACGAGGCTCGATATTCAATATGCAATATCTCAAGTGAAGGTGCATGCACAGCCCAAAGACAACACATTGGCAGGCTGTAAAATGCATCTTCCGTTATTTGCAAGGCACAAAGTCATATGGCTTGATGTTTCCCAGGGGAGGTGACTTGCAGATGCATGGTTACAGTGATTCAGATTGGCCTGGAGACTATGATATCAGGCAGCCCACTAGTGGTAATTGTTTCTTTTTGGGCAAAGCTTGTATTTCTTGAGAAGCAATCTACAGTGGCTACTTCCTCATGTGAAGTAGAGTACACGGCAGCTTTCACAGCGACAGTTGAATATGTTTTGCCTGCGACGTTTGTTCGCTGATCTTCGTCTCTTATTGTCCTTCTCCGATTCTCACTGATAGTCAGAGTGCTATAGCAATGGCAAATAATCATGTGTTTCATGCTCACACAAAGCACATTGAGGTTCATTATCATTATGTCAGAGAGAAGTTGCATTCAGGGGAGATTAGTATGATCTATTTGTCAACACATGACAATGTTGCAGACATCTTCACCAAAGCACTTCCACGTGAGAAGTTTGAGGCATTTCGCAGTGTCCTAAACTTATCTCCTTTTGGTGATTGATCACTACCTTGTACACCACATTGGCAATGCAAGGGGGTGTAAGAATTATTATTATATTCTAGGCAGTGGCCAATGTATTGTAATAAGTAGGTTAGGGGCACTTTTCCCTCATTGAGGTTTTTCCCCCTCACCACAGTCCAATCCCTAACTATAGTTAGTGGATAGGATAAGGGTTTTGTCACTTAGAAAAAACCCCTAACTCTCACTTGTACTTTCAGTTCTTCTATTCACTTATTCAGCTCTCATTCTTGCTCACACTCTTGCTCTCTACTCTCCCTTGTTCTCACATGGTTGGCTGTTTTTGACAGTCCAATAACGGCATGACAGAGTTTTCAGCAACAACACATCTCTGCTAATGATAACATTACCAATATGTGGCTGATATAACCGATACCCTTTGCTTCCTAAGCTGTAACCAATAAAGATACATTTAATAGGCTTGTTGTCAAGCTTATGTCGTAACTGAGATGGAACATGTGCATATGCAAGGGATCCAAGCACTCTCATGTGTGAGATGACTTGTCCAAGTCTCATAGGGTGTGATATTCCTCAAGGCCCTCAAACAAGATCTGCCAAAAGATCCCCCCATAAGAGCAATAATTTAGACGATCTACAAGAGCATGGAGGCCGCCACCTAGGTTGACATGCTTAGAAAGGCAAAGAATTCAAGTTAGAAGCACAAATTATGCTCTTATGACTACCATCATGGCTAGAGAAGAGTCTGAGTACTTTGAGGATGCTCTTGATAAGCCAATTGCTATGAATAAAGAAATGGATGCTTTTACAAAAACAACACTTGGGATTTATGTGACTTGCCACCAAGAAAGAGGGCAATTGCAAACATATAATTTACAAAGTCAAGTACAATCCAGATGACAGATGATGCAATAGTAGCAAAGGTTGATTCATTTAGTCAATGTCATAAGAAACGTTTTCGAAAACGCATTTCGAGAAATGTTTCTAGGTTTTGCCAGGTGTTTCGTCTAGAAACGAGTAAAAATATTATATTTTATATAAATTATATATCATACATAAATAATTATCTTCAGATTCTCTCTCTCTGTTTGAAAAAAGCTCTCAGATACACACATACACACTAAGCACTCTCAAAAGAGTAAAAAATAGTAACAGTGTGGCACCAGGGCGTTTCACACAATGCACTGGTGTTTCGCCTATTTCTGGTAAAACGTTCTACACGTTTCGCCTAGGCGAAACATGTTTTCTGGTTACACTGTTGATCCCATAAGATTTTTTATATCTCTTTCCACCCTCAGCACATGGAATGTGTGCAAGGTAGATGTCAACAATACTTTTCTCAATGGCTACGTAGACGAAGCCTACATGCAGAAACAACCATAAGGATATGTTGAAGGAAGGAAAGAAAGAAAGAAAGTTTATTAACATCTATAAAATAC
Source organism: Dipteris shenzhenensis (assembly GCF_047967505.1). Classification (NCBI taxonomy): domain Eukaryota; kingdom Viridiplantae; phylum Streptophyta; class Polypodiopsida; order Gleicheniales; family Dipteridaceae; genus Dipteris; species Dipteris shenzhenensis. The sequence continues at coordinate 48,878,380 of NC_141606.1, forward strand.
CAAAGCGTCTATGAGACTGGAAAAAACTAGATACAATGAAAGCTAAGGGTTGGAGCGACTAAACAGGGACCCATATCCAAGGTTGATGTCTGTGACGAGAAAAAATAAATACATCGCATTGTCGCTACAAGAGAGAGAAAACCATATAAGGGATAACAAGGGGAATTCCTTGGTCATCTATCAATCGATAAGCTATCCATTCGAGTAACTGGACCTATGCATGCTATTTGTGGGACCAACTCCACCGAACGATTGAGGAGAGAGAAGGTGAGCTCATTTGAGAGTGTCTTTGGATCTAGTGAGAGTTGGCATCGTCAAGGAAGAAAATCAGTGTGATGGATCGTTGCTAATGCTCTAGCCAGTCCAAGTCCCTCCCTCCTTTGTAGTCTTCGTGAGGTAGCCCAAGGTCTGACAAGTGCTACCGTCACTATTGTGGTCTGTCTCCCCACGTCAAATAGAGAGGAGATGTCTGTAGTCCTCATATGAGTGTCCACTTGGCTTTGGGTTTGTCAAGTCATTTACTCTAGGTCTCTACTATGTTTGGTCCCCTACTATCCCTATTATATACCTAGATGAATCCAGGAACATTCCCAAACTCATCCTCTAAAAACACAACAAAGTGCAGTTTCAATCTCATGAGAGTCACTCATAAGATTAAAAACCATAAACTCCATCATGCATAGTAGGGACTAGCTACTATGACATCCCCATTGACGTCATCAGCGCCCAACAGTGGGTGTAGACCATAGTATAAATGTATGCTCTCACACATACAAATCCACACACCCACACATACTTGAGCATCCATTTATACAAAGTCTTCGTATTGAGTTTCTGTCGGCAGTCCGGAGGTGAAGGGCAAACTCAGCCATGACGAAGGCTAGCACTAAAGGAGAAGGCATCAAAAAGTAGTCCAAATCTCTACATTCAAGCTACAACTGCTTGTGAAGTCTAAACGATTTCATTTTAGTCTCTCCCAAACGAGCATCTAAATCTAAATCTAGCTGATAGGGCAATGCACCATTTAAGATAGAAAGAATTATCGCAATACCAGCATCTCCCTACTATCCCTAGCTCGGACTACTATCCCTAGAAGTATCTCCCTACTATCCCTAGCTCGGACTACTAGAGAAAAAGTTTGTGATCTTCCTTTGTCTAGGCTTTGACAGTCCCTCTTGTTCTCTCCTTTGTGCTCGCATGAGCTAATCTTTGTCGTTGGGCCTGAAGGAGGAAAAGTAACCACACGTCACTGATCTGGATGTGCTAGGAGCTCTATAAGTAGGCCAAAAGAACTGCTGAATAGACAGTGATGTCGTCCACAGATCTCATAGTACACAGGGCATTTGAATGCAAAGTGCTCCTCTGTCTTTGTCTTCTACATATCACATAAATGCAGATCCGTCTCTCATGTGGGATGCCCTCTACCCATCTTGTCTCATCCCGCAGCCTATGAGAAGAAACACATAGCTGCCTGATTGAGATCCTTAGCACGTGGGAGATGGATCTGAGTGTAGCTCGAGGGTTTGGTAAAACCCTTCTCTAAGATTCGCAAGCAATGATCTCTATAGAAGCTGAGTTTCACCAAAAGCTCAAGAGGCTCTAGCCAAGTCCATCTCGATAGAAGCCGAGTTTTACCGAAAGATCAAGAGGCTCTAGCCAGGTCCACTGGAAGGGTGGTAGTCTATCCATAGGTAGTCCCAAGCCTGCAAACCATCTATGTGTCTGGATAGATGAAGTCAAGGCCAGGCATGGCAATCTGCGCCATTCAGATGTGGTGGTGCCAGAGTCTCTAACTCTATGGAGATAAGTGACCGCCTAAAAGACTGCATCAAGCTATAGAGGAGTATCCCCAAACTCTAGTGGTAGAATATGATATGGGACCAATGGCTTACTCCGGAGTCCGGATCATTCGAGCAAGAAGCAGAATGTGTGGTCTGTCCATATAGGACTAGTCTGTCTCTTATAGATCTATACCCCACTGTACATCCTCGTTGGGATAGACAACGAGTCAAAGAGAAGAGACTTGGGTCTAGGCTCCTAAAAATGTGACTGAAAGCACTGACGCTCAAGTCTGGCTAGTGCGGCATACCCTCTACTCAAACAGGCTTGCATGGTTGGTCGCATTGCGAAGATCGTGCGTGAGAAGAGGACTCTTACATATGTATAGGATGCAATAATCTCCATTGGAGCCTCGTTAAAGGTAAATTGCTCTCGGTGCATGGCTACTTGGGATGTGTTGACGATCATGACCTTGGTTTTGTCCAGCTTCAAATCATGTGTCTCGTAGAAAGGCTGGAGTGTATCCAAATGCCATTGGAGACCCTCTGCTTATGACGGGAGTAAGACATCATCATCTAGTATAGTAGAATTAGGAGTAGGGAGCTAGGTAAGGGGGAACCTATACCTCCCAAAATCATGATGAAGGACTTGAGCTCGTCATGTATAGGCCAAACAAGGGCGGTGATAATGGCCAACCTTGTTTGATCTGAACGGTGCTCATGATATCCTCTGTCTATTGAGTCGATGTCTTGACTCTGCCTGATGCTCACTCGTATAATGTCTAGATTGCTCAGATGATGTCCTGACTATACCCTAGATCAAGTAGTCGTCTGAATAGTTAGGCTCACGGTACAGTGTCGAAGGCTTTGCAGAAATATACAAAGCAACAATAAACGCGTTACTTCTGTGCTTGGGCCTCAAGGACATCGCTCAGTGTGAAGATGCGGTCTAATGTAGCATGATTCACCCGAAAGCTTGTCTGCTGAATCCCTCACACTCCACAAATCGGTTAACATGGTGTCAATTGCTGATGCATCAATCTTAGACATAACATGTCCAATCATGATGGTACTATAGTTTTCCTAACTCATGGGATCCCCTGCCTGTGAATTATGATAATGGTATTAAGAGTCCAAGTGAGGGAGAGACTGGTTTGGTGTATAGCTTTGCCAAGATCAAAGCTAGGGTACATAACTCCTCATGATTTTTGGCTCGGCCATTGTGTACTTGAGAGTCACGTGTTGGATATCACTATTGGTGAAGAGGGAGCAGGGGTCACGAGGACGTGAATTCCAACGTAATTGAATTTACGTGTGAATACCTTGGACCTTGGTGGCACGAGAATTTCAAGAGTCCTCGTACGTGTATCAAGCTCGGGGAATTAATTCCTAGTGATCTAGGCAAATTGTGTAGGTGTTGGGGTATTAATTGTGCCTTGGGGTAGTTTTCGGGTGATCCAGAAGAGTGGTAAAAATCCAATTGCTGATTTTAAGCTAATTGTGTCCAGGGGCAAACTAGGGCCAAGCTAGGCCAGTGTGAGCAGAAAAGCACCCAGGGAAGATTGCACCCCATCTTGTGCAAGCAGGAAGCTACCAGAGAGAATTACAATTGGTTTTTCCCTGCTTCCAAGCTGGTCCGAGGCAGATCTGGTCAGGGCAAGGAGGTTTACAAGCAGTTCTGGAGCAGACGATTTTATCTAGGGCTGGATCCTCGCTCTTCCAGGTGCCAGGAGGCAGGGCGATTGCTTGCAGAGCTGAATCCTTCTGATTCTAGTGCCAAGGGAGGGAGGCGATTTCACCAGGAGGAAATTTTTACTGTTACGGGAGCTAGAAAGCTGGGCTAATTTCTTATGGAGACGTTTTTTAGTTGGTAGCTAGGCGACTTGGCTCTGGGGCTGTGCAGCTCAGGGGCACTTTTGAGCTGTTTCGGAGCTCCTACAGGCTGGACGAGTTGCTTTCCGAGGTTTTTGGCTGTGTTTTTGCTAGCTGGTATGTCTTTTGCTGATTTCTAACAGAGACCAGGCTGTGGATGCTGTGGTTGGTCTTCTGTTGCTAGGCAGTTGAAGGCTGGTTATTGAGATTTTGGGCTGATTCTAGGTGATTGTGTGGTGAGATTACTCACAATTGATCAGCTAGGGTGCCTTGCTGCGCATTGCAATCCACTGGTTGTTAGTCGAGGGGCACCGTAACAGCCAACGGCAAAGTGCTGGCCTTGCTTTCCACGGGGTTGATGCTGTAACAGCAGGGTAGGGCTGAGATTGTTGTGTGATTTCTCCTGCGAGGGCTAAAGGCATGTTGTCAGAAGGGTTTTGCTCTGGGATTGGATGCCTACATGGTTTTGATTGGCTGAGTTTGCTGGAAGCAGAGGCTATGTTGTGTTTTAGATGCCTATAGGGCTTGTTGTAAAGTGTTTTCAGTGCAATAAATAATAAAGAAATACTGGGCCAATCGGTGTACTATGTCTTTGAGCAGGAACATTCTAGCTCCCTTGTGTTTTGTTTCTATTGTGGGTGTTTTGCAACGGGATGATACTTGCTAAATTGTGATTTTACCGCCCTTAATTTATCATAGGCCGGTTGCATGGTTCCATTGCTTTGACATCACCAACTTTCCTAAGAGGTGAGCCTGTGGTTGTGTTGGGGAGGAAGTATTACTGGCTGAGTTAAATTACAGCAGGGTAACCCAACAAGAGGCACACAGTGATACTCAAGTGAGTAATGATTGGGAGGATGATCATACCGCATAGGGTGATGAAGTCTCTGGTGAAGAGCAATCCATTCATGAAGGAACTGCTGCAGGTGATCAACATGCGGACGAGCAGTTGGAAGTGAATCAACCTGGTTCTCGTATGACATTATCAAAGATGTCGAAGCAAATGCAGATGCTTTTCTTCAAGAGCAGATGATTATAGTGATGGGAGCATTGACTCAGCTCACACAGAATCCACGCTTTGCAGAATTCATGCAAGGACCGTCCAACGCTAAGGGGTAGAAGGCCTCGTCAAAGGAAAAGGCCACAAGAGGGACCACAGACTACTGAGTAGATGGCACAGTTTGCTTCCACACGGCATACTATGCCAGGTTTTGGAGTTGGTTTGTAGGGCCCAAATCAGAATTTTCAGTTCGCAAGTATGGGACAACAAGCTTTTCCTTATGCAAGTGCTCGCATAGGACATTTTGGGGAGGACTGTGTTTCAGGCTATGGCTGTTAAAGCCGGAGGAGGCCCAGGTATATACGGTAATTATGCAATGGGTTTCCAGCAGGTATGCAAGGCATGTTAGGGGCATATGCCACTGGCTGAACAGATTGAGAAATATTGTTATGGATTGCCTAAGGAGATCCGTGATTATTGCATGAAGACATGGGTCACAAATATGTCGCAGTTGATTGAAAATGCCACAGGGGAAGTCCAGTGGATGGAAGGGTTCTAAGAAAGATGATGCAGGAAAGTCTGGAAAGACTGGAAAGCCTGTTAAGGCTGATTTTGTTGCAGGTAAAAGGACAAGTAGGTGGTGGTACAAGATCAGGTGGATGAGTGCGGAGGAAAGACGGGCTCTCAGGGATGCAAATAAATACTTTCATTGTAAGGAAGAAGGGCATGTGGCTTGCAATTGCCCCAATAGGAAAATGAAAGAATAAAGAACATCTGTAATTCTGAAATCTGTGCCATCCGTGGATGTGAGTATGATGTTCCCCACTCCACACACTGAATAAGAAGAATTATTTGCGCATGTCACCTTCTTTTTAGTAGGTGGTGGATGCAGAGATGCAAAAAGGCTCTTCTTAGAAGTGATGTGCTTAGAAGCACCACTACCAAAATACCAAGTGTTCAGTGTCTCATTGACACTGAGAGAGCATGCATCCTTTGAAGGGTCATAACTGCAAGTCAAGAAAGCATCTGGGTCATCCTCAAGAGTGGCTATAGTATTCGAACTATCCACTGAAAAATCTAAAATGCAAGACAGAAGGCATAGTGCTCTTCCACAAAGTTGGCTGTAACATCCCCTCCATCATGTGCATTAGGAGCTGATGCATCTGAGACAACCATACCTGAATCCCTTTTTTTTTCTTTAGCTATGCGCTTCTTGCATTCACCAATATAACGACCTGGCTTCTTGCAGTAGTGACAAATGCCCTTCTTTTTAGGCTTATCTGCATCACCTTTAGCCTTATAAGAGGGCTGTCCTGAATCAGCTTTATGCTGTGTGCAGGCTGATTGGCATGTTGCTTTTGCTGCCCTTTGCCTTTGGGCTTAAACTTGGAAAGCATGGCATGCTCGCCAGCTCGTGTTGCCATATTTCTTCATGTCTGCTCTTCCTGCAATAGAAGTCCTACCAACTCGTGAAAAGAGAGAGGATTGCTGCCCCCCCTTAGTGACAAATTCAACAAGGTGTGAAAACCAAGATAAGACTCAGGAAGAGAATTCAGAGTGGTGGTAATCATCTCTGAATCCAGAATAACTTTATCTATATTCAGCAACTGTTCCCTCAACCTGAAGTTTTGTGAGGTGAGCATTCATGGAATCTCCCTCATCCATATGCGTATGAGATAGCTCTCTTTTCTCAGGAAGGAAACTCTGGCATCATTTCTTGCTGCAAACATACTCTCTAAAATCTCCCAAGCTGCCTTTGAGGTCTTGTCTTGCATGACCGAATGTGAGGAATAACGAACCTCTTGACAGAAAGAGAAATCACAGAAAGAGCTTGTGCATCCCTAGAATCCCATCTTTTCTGCTCTACTGTTGGAGCCACTGGAGTAGCAACTGCTTCAATTACTTGTGTTGCATTTTGACCTCTACCCCTACCTCCAGCTGTAGGAGTTACAGGTGTAGCCACACATTCTAGCCTTGCCTCATCTCCATTGACATAATCCCAGAGATGTCTGCCAACCAAGATGTTGCGAACCATAAAACTCCACAAGGAGTAGTTGGTGCCATCCAACTTATCCTCCTGTGTGAGGACTCCAAACACCTCATTGGGGTTGTTCTGAGCCATTTCTGCTAAAAAACTCAAAAAAATGCAGCAAACTAGGCATGTAAAATCCCTTCCTGGGATGTAAAGTGCACAACCAGAGTCTGCCAAAAAATTCTGCCCGCAATGACAATTACTATCACAGCCTATCAAAGGCTTGAAATGCACCACAATGCTCTGCATATGCCCAAAAACCTGCAAAGAATATCTGCAAAAAGTGGCAAAAGTTTGCAATTTGACTCACACTGAGTCCAAAACTGCTTGCAAATCTCCCAAATGATCTTTCAACTGCCAAATTGCATCCAAAATGCAAAAGCCCCAAATTTTTGCAAGAAATTGCACTTGAAAGGGGCAAATCAACTAAAAGCCCCAAATTTTTGCAATTCTCTGCAAAAAATGCAAAAGTCCCAAATTTGCTTCCAGAATGCAGGCCAAACAATGGCTCTCTAAACAAATGCCTGCCAAAAAACACCTTCCAAAGTCCACCTGCAAAGAAAACCTTGCAAACAATCACCCTGCTAGAGTACCCTGTTTTGGAAAACTGCAACAGTCCATACAGTACGGACACTGACGGCAGGCATATACTGCACAATATGGATTCCGTACTGTGTACGGACAGAATCTGTATGGGCCTCTGGCGTACGGAACGTGGGAGTTGGAATGATTGTACGGTGTAGATATACGGCAGTTCGCACGTGCAGTAATGCACTGATAGGTACGGACTGTCAGCTGGTACGGGCTGTACAGCTGACAGACAATCCGTACAGCAATGTACGGACTGTGCACACTTGTACGACGACAGAGCTGTACGGAATGCAGGTACAAAACTGTGCGGTACATGAGCAGGTACGGGCTGTATGGGTGGCATCACTGCAGGCGTAAGGATCTGACGTGCAGGGACGGAGTTCATATGAATGTACGGATGGTCAGGAGCGGGAGTTGAAGATCGAGCTTGCGGGCAATGGGCAGTAGAAGCACAGGCAGGAGCAACCTGCTCTGATACCAAATGTGAGAACAAGAGAGAGTAGAGAGCAAGAGTGTGAGCAAGAATGAGAGTTGAATAACTGAATAGAAGAACTGAAAGTACAAGTGAGAGTTAGGGTTTTGTCTAAGTGACAAAACCCTTATCCTATCCACTAACCGTAGTTAGGGATTGGACTGTGGTTAGGGGGAAATACCTCAATGAGGGAAAAGTGCCCCTAACCTACTTATTACAATACATTGGCCACTGCCTAGAATATAATAATAATTCTAACAAATTATTGTTGCTTCCTATGCCTTCGATAATTTGTTGCCTTTGTTTACGTCTGCATTAGAGCCCATGGAGGCTCCAACTTAGCCACAAGCAAGTGCTTTACAGCCACAAACAGGATCTGATTTTCAGCATGATTTGCCTCACGTTGATCAAGCTACCATAGATCAAGCAGTGACCGAAGAGAAGCTCTGATAAGACATAGAAGATAGTCCTTGGATGGCTGTTAGATACCTTCAAGGGAAGCAAAGAAGCTGAGCCTTTGGCATGAGAGCTGCTTATCGTCACATGAAGGGACACTTAGTGGAGGTTGCATTGATTCCTATTGCATGCAATGAAGACCCAATGTGTCACAAGGATGCTTTTGAGAGCAAAGAGCGGATGGATGCTATGAAATCTGAGTTAGATTCAATTCATCAGAATGGCAATTGGGAGTTGTGTGACTTGCCTAAAGGCAAGTGTGCTTTAGGCACCAACTGGGTATACAAACTCAAGAGGAAGGCTGATGGTAGTACTGACCACTGCAAAGCTCGCCTTCTTGCAAAAGGCTATGCTTAGCAGCAGGGCATTGATTTTGAGGAAACATTTGCACCCACGTCACGCAGTACTACCTTTAGGTGCATCTTTTGGCATAGCAGTCCATTGTCATTACTGCTTTCCTTCATGAAGATTTGCAACAGGAGATTTATGTCTCTCAGCCTCTGGTTTTGAAGTCAGAGAGTCTGAAAATAAGGTATGCCGGTTGCACAAAGCACTATATGGTTTGATGCAGGCACCCTCAGCTTGAAATGCCAAGATTCATACTCATCTTATCAGCCTTCGTTGTTAGAACTACGGCCTGCCATATGGAGAGCACTCCTCTATGTCTGCAAGCATAACGCCAACTGCTGATTCTGATTTGATCTGTTGATGATATGCTCTTGATTGGACCTTCCACTCAGCATATTGCAGCCTTTAAGGCTGATTTGCAGCAGTCATTTGCTTTGATATATTTGGGCCAGCTACACTACTATCTTGGCATTCACTTTGCTCATGTTGAAAGGTGGGTATTAGTCCAAATATATTGGACAGCTCCTACACAGAGTTCAGTTTGAGGACTGCAAACTAGTTTCTACACCTCTTGAGTCTGGTTGCCGTTTCTCCATGGATAATGCTATTGAGCCCCTTTGACACCACTCTCTATCAACAGGCTGTTGGATGCTTGATAATATGTGTCGCACATGGCCTGATCTTCAGTATGCTATTTCCCAGTTGAGCAAATTCATACATGTCCCGATACTTGAAGGTACTCAAAGGTTGGGCCTTCTCTATGCCCACCAAAGCTCACTTACACTGCATGCTTTGACAACAATGGGTGGGATGGATGCGATGACACTAAAGTATCACATAGTGGCAACTGTTTTATGCTTGGAGCTTCATACATCTCTTGGTTCAGCAAAAAAAAGCTTACTGTTACTACTTTTTAGTTGTGAAGCTGAGTACATGGCAGCTTTAACATTTGATTCCATTTGTCAAAGTAACATAAAGTTGCCCCATGACTTGACCAGGCTAGGGTTTTAGGGCCAGCCTTCATCTTATTGTACTATCACTTCAGTTGTACCTTTTTGCACTTGAGTGCTGCTGCAATCTACTTACATAGTTCGACTTGCTTGCTTCTCTTCTTCCTGGCGGTTGTACCTCTGCTCCAACTATCCATCACGGCAAGTACAGTACGGTGCTGCACAACAGTAAGGCTGAGTAGTATGGTCGGCTGCATATCAGTTGTATAGCAGTTCATAGTAGTTGATGTACTGCAGGTTGCTATTGAAGGTACAGCAGCTGTATGGCACAATAAACAGGGGTGGGAGTGCTCTGATGCCAAATGTTGGAAATGGGGAAAGAGGATGAAGGGTGGAGTGAGCAATGGATGAAGCAAACATAGTTTGATATCGCAAGAGGAAAAGTACAACTCACACACTCAGGGTTATGTACCCTCAAAAGCATAATAATAGACCTAACTGGCCCAAGGGGCAACAATTCCTAACTAGGGATAAAAGTGCCTCACACTAACCCACTACTAACATCTTATATGTTCTGATGAAGTAGCCTACAAGTAAATCTTTAAAAATTGAGAGGAGCCACAGTGTGGGATATAAAGTAAATGCATAGAAGGGGTGCAGCCTTGCTATATACAATCAACAAGACTCCAAGAGAAATCATATTGGCAGTACCCTAACAAGTACAGATGAAGGCCAACTAGGAAGTAATTTGCCAAACTGCCAATAGGTAGATTAGGAGCTCAGGCTAGAGATCATATAAGAAAATCAGCAAGCAATCTGTCATTTAAGGGGAAATAGAAGGAGGAGAGTACATCTAAAACTACAAAGTTCACCTTTACAGAAAATAAGCCCTTGTTTTCAAAGAAATCTCAAGTAGAAGATAATTTGCTTCACAACTTGAGGATGAGCCACTCCAAGAAAAAGCTTGATAAATGGGACCTTCTTGCAAATTGTCCCCAAGATGCAGGCTAGAGGGCCCAGTGATGATGACAATAAATTCAAAATTTTCCTGCATACACAGCATTTTCTAATTTTGATCCTCTCCTGACAATGCTGATAAGATGTGTAGAAAAGAGGGAGCAAGCATATAACAGGATTATCTGCTGTGATGGCCATGTGTCCAGCCACAAAATCAACAAAAATGTGACATGCGGACATCATTTCTACAAATGCATTGATGCACATACGCTGACTCCAGAGTGGCATACACTTGCTAAAGATTCTAACTTATAAAAAGTCAATTAATTGCAAATATATCATCTAAATTTGAAAGAAAGCATATGATTTGCTGAAAATGCAGAAAGCAATTCTATGAGTTCCCACCTTCTTGAAGCCTTTTCACAAGAGGACTATACCAATTTGCTTCTGCCATCTTCACAACGGTCTCATCTTTATCAGTAAGTCGGTCCAGTATGGCGCTTGCAACTTTGACTATTTCTTCGTCTTCTCTACTGGTTGTGTGTGTCACAATGAAGATGAAAAAGACTCGCTCATTTTCCATCTCTTTACGTGCCAAATCATTTCTGAGCATTTCTGATAGCAGCATTAACGCTGCCTTGGCCACACTGGGCTGTCTTCCCAAACACGATACAGCAAATCCTACTCCTCTAGCAGCGTGGACTTGCGACTGCAGCATACAAGCCAATATCTAGTTGGAATTAACTTGGGTTGCCAAAAGATAACTTACACTCCTGGACTCAGACGTGAGAGAATTCAGAATAACTACACAACACAAATCGGTAAACACTTGAATGCCAATCCTGATCTCAAGGTTAACAAGAAACAAATATGTTGAAAACTTGAATTTAACATTATAAAACTGAGAGAGAGAGAGAGAGAGAGAGAGAGAGAGATCTAGCTTCAGCTTCAACGAGGAGGACAACCTGTCAAGATTCTTGAGGTCATTGCACAGCATACATTACATAGCTGACACCACCTAGATCAGGGTAGCTTGGGTCGTGTACTTCATAGAAGGTGTATTAGAAACGTTAGGTACTTTCAGGTAGTCATCAGGTACATTAGGCTATTACCAGGGGAAAAAATTATGTCAAATTTTTTTCCCAGATCTAGTGATCTCATCTGATGATGATGGGTCATGAGTCATGACTTTTGAGTCCTGTTGATAGCTGCCAGCAGCCACTCTTTATTTTTAGTTCGATACTTTATTTCTGTGACTCGTGAGTTTAGACTTGTCACTTGTGACATGTTCAGACTATCCATTATGTCTATTTCTATGACGTGTGGCTTGCCACTTGTGGCTTGTAAGCTTTGAACTTTGAAATATTTCTTTAAACTCTCGAGTTTCATTGAAGGTCTAACTTTTAATTTCTAAAACGTTTAATGAATCATGATTATTATGATCGATCATCTTTCAAGTTGCAACTTTATGGCATGTGCTGCATCCTGTGTGCTATGTTGCTAGGATCTGGCTCCAGCTACAACTATCTTAACTATAATACTATATAGTATGTACTATGCATATAAGTTCTCTCTCTATAATCTAATGTATTTACATTGGATACTTATAAGCTATGTTTGGAACCTGAAACTCTCCTAAGGTTTCGTACCTGACGTACCTAACAGCCATGACCTTGATGATGACACGCAAGTATATATACATACAGACATAAATATGCATACAGTTGATTATACCAAAATCGTTTATCAAGGCCAGCATTAAATCTCAAATCTACGTTAGCCAGGCCTGCCAGCTGTTGGGTGTGGTCATGATCTTAGCCAGCGTGCCGTGGGTATCCCAGCTCAACCTGATGAAACCAATTCTATGGTCTCACACGAGCAGAATGTTTTGAAAATAGAAACGTGGCAGCAATGGGATACGTTACCTGATTCCGTTCATTATCTTGAACCAATGCACAAAGAGCACACAGAGTCCTCTCCTTAAGAATTTGAGAGCGTGACTGAAGGAATTTCACCATCAAGGGTATCATGCCCTCCAATGCAATCCAATCTTTGTTGGCACGACTCTCCTCACACAAGCGTGAAATGTCAAGAAGGGCCTCAGTTTGTTTGACTTCACTTCCTGATTGCAATTCGCGTTTGGCACCGAGAATGCGAAAGACGTAATTCTGCTCCTTCCACTCATTGATACTTTCCAGAAGTGACCGATTAAGCCTCAAATCCATTGTAGTAAGCTTCACACGTGTAAGAGGGTCCGTATCATTACCTCGAAGAAACCAATCTTCGATTGCCTTTCTTTCATACGTTTTCCCACTGGCAGCTATAACAGGATCGCTCATGACAGTCTTTGTCAGGGGGCATTCGAAAGGAGTGTAAGGCTTGAAACCGTCAGCGTAGTTGGCTTTTCGTTCCTCATATTTCAACCGGGATGCCTCCCAAGAATACGCCGCATCAGCCCTAGAAAGAAGGGCGATAACCTGCTCCAGATAATGCTCATCCTGTAACTCCTTGTTAGCGGCTGCCTCTTCGTTGTCCCTCCGCAGACTTGCGAGCTCCCCCGAGATCTCAGACGGTTCTGGTGACAATCCAAGGTGCCTAGCAATACTGTTTAGCATATGATTTGCAAACTTCCGATCATTCCCTCGCTGATAAAGCCCAAGCTCTAGTTCCTCCACTATGGCAAGATTCTCTCTGGAGAAATCGTACTCCACACTGCGCATTTGCTCGATCGATTCTCTGATGTCGACCGTGACTTCAGCACACGCAAGCTTCAACGATTGAAAGGAAGATTCTATATCCTTGCCAATCTTGCGAAATTTCGTGACAAGAATCCGGCAGCACACTAAATTACGGAGAGGCGAATTCTTCGTCACTTTTTCAATCAGGTCACCCGCCTTTCCGACGTCCGTACGTAAGTACCCAAGAGCAGTCGAGACAGCAGGAAGGTCATCTATGTTCCGTTTGCTCAAGGCGTCAAGAAACACATGTATGGACGTCAAGTACCTGGAGAGCTCGTTGAATGATTTCTTCTCGAAATACACGTCTCGAGCGGCGGCTGCTGTCTTCACTACCTCTTCTGTTACTATGCCCAGCAAAGATAATCCGACTGTCACCTCCAGATGACCAGCCATCGTCGGGAGGAAGAATAATGGCGACTGCTTCAATATGATCTGCTGGAAGCGGACGAATTGTGTCAATATCGAGCTGTGCATCGAAGGAAGGCGTGCTCCATTCAAAAGAGCAAAGCACCCGGCAATCGCTTGATGATGGCTTCTCTGGTTTCCCAGCCCCGCTCTCCAGGCTTCTAGCGTCCCTAAAAGCCTTCCATTCCCAAGCGGAACTCGCGGAATGATCGGTCAACCGCGTCTTCCTCCTCTCCACCTGCTTTTTTCGTCCGAACACATATGATCAAATGGCTTCTGCGGAGAGAGATTAAGCGTGAGGCCATGGCATTCTAGTCGATGCAAATTCGAATTGGAGGGAGAGCGATGGAGGAGAAGGGAGAAAATGGAGGAGAAAGACAGGGCGAGGCGAGGAAGCCATGAAAGGACGAAGAGCGATGGCGGCGAAGGGAGAAAATGGAGGAGAAAGAGCGGGCGAGGACGCCATGGAAGCTTCAGAAGAGCAACAGATGGAGATCCAAAAGCTTAAAGAGTATTCATGTTATTTTAATTTCATTTTGGTAAGAAGAAAATGAAGAAGAAGATGAAGAGAGAGCTTCTTTCTTCTTGACCAGCTGACATGCTTACGTGGCACATGAACTTTTTTAGCGTAGGCAATCACTTGGACAATCAAAATCCTTGGGCATTGCAATGCTGGGCTAGAATCCTAGGATTTCGGGATGTTGATCAGATTTACGCGGGAACGTTCTCTAAGTGGGGCGGGAATCCTGGACAGTGGGGCTGGATAGCCCCACTAGCATACGCGGGAACGTTCTATTAGAGAGTCAAGCCTCTTCTACAAGGGTGCGCTGCCACGTGAATGTACCACACCCCGGCTCGACAAACATGGGTGGGCAAGATCCCCTTCCCAAGCATATGGGTGAGCACTTTGTCACCAAGCTAATAGGGTGGTTACACACTACCCTCACACGTACCCATTTGATCTGAGGGATGGGTTGATGTACTGATGCACGGAGCAGACGAGCAAGGACAAAAATGTCATGGGTCCCATGTTTGTCAGCACGTAGGCTTTAACTTAGGGTGTTTACACACCATGGGTGCCTAAGCCCACCCAACCTTCATTGAATGCATCTCCACTGTGGGTGCGGGCAATCTTGTCTGTCCATGAACCTTGGGCATGCCCATGGTGGGCCAAGTGTGTAAACACCCTTATTGGTTGAATTCTTGTCTTCATTCGCTTGTGGTTCAAAATTTGGCTGGGGCCCAAGCTTTTGTCCACCTACTTATTGAGGATCCATTCATTTTCTGCCACCTTTGTCCACCCCATCTTGCCCAACCTTGGACACCCTGTGTGTAAATTGTTAATGAGGCTAGTGGGGTTTGAACCCAAGGCTTCATGACACACAAGCAGGAACCTTACTGCTGGGATATTGGCGGATGTGTATTGACTGCTGCTTGCCAAAAGGGAAAAATTTGTGGCTTTAGTGAGTGGGGGCTTGGTGTGTACCAAGCCTCATGAGGCTTCCCCAACATTGGAACATCCTAATTCTAAGCCCCATACAAAGCCAATCTACACAATTTGAAGACAAGAAGCATCAGCAATCTTTTAATGCTTTAAGAAGACAAGGCCATGGTATCACAAATTTCATATGGATACAAAAAAATGTCATTCTTCATTTAGTCAAACACATTGGTTATAATTTGCAATGTAGTAAGAGGGATGACTTTCACATTATGCATGACTTTCCACCCACTTGCCCATTCAAGGATAACTCGGTCAAGACATTAACTTTAAAAAAACTAGCTCTTGACACTAGTGCCATGGTTTAACATAAACTAGCTCTTGACCCTAATGCCATGGTTTGCCATAAACTACTTTGTCTAAGTTTAAGACTTCAATACTTTATACCTATTAAATGGACTTATAACAACAACGTCAATATGGAAAATCATAATTCCAAGCCCCATATATGTCAAGTTTGAACACAAGCCATACAAAGCCAATATACATAGTTTGAATAGGAAATATCTAAATGCTAATTATAGCATGAATGAGCTTTTGATCCTTTAAAGTTGCACAATCATGGTATTGTTGGGGTTTAATATATACTTTTTTCATTAAGTGAACAAATTACATGGATATTATACCATCCATAAGTTTTTGACTAGAAGATTCCATGTCATCATGAGGGTTTTACATTCCTTCTCTTAAGTCAAAGGCGCCCACAAATTGTACTTGTTTGGTCCATTCAATATGAAATGGCCTTGAAATGGCTGGATAAACAACAATATGGAAAGTTGAAATTCCAATCAAACACATTTATACTTTTTGATATTCTATATCTACAAGAGAAAATGTTGATAGTGCTTCTTTATTGCATCCATTTCCAAATTGATAAATAGGTATTCTATGTGTAAAGGAGAGAATGTTGACAATGCTTCTTTATTTTATCCATTTCCTTTCAAATCAATAAACAGACATGCAAAGCTTGGGGTCATCAAATCTTTTCAATGGTTAAGGTTTAATATCCACCAAAGACGCGGCAATGAAAAAATTGCACTAATGTTTTCTGCAACAATCATGTACATAAATATCAACCTAAACTATCTTCACATACTACCATCCCAAAGCAATATTAATTCCCTACTAAGCCTTTACAAGAAATCTTATTTCATATAAATACTAACCTCCTTCCTTCAATTTTTAACCTAGAATACTTTAATGATGGCCAGTGTTTCTGGAAGCTTTTTGTAAAATACGTTTTGTAGGTTTCACTTAGAAACATTTCAATATTTGATTGGGGTTTCGCCTAAAAACACTAAAAAATATTATACGGCATACAATTTAATATTAATATATAAACAATTGTATAGAGTGTTGATAGGCCAACTAGTACGAGATCATCGAGCATCGAGCACGGATAGCGGGGGTGGCAGTCGAGCACCGTATTGCAGCAATGGGTGCAGATGATTCCAGAGTATCAACCTATAGGCGAATAGTAGCAAGCGCACCGAGCACTGCTAAAATAGAAGGCGGTTCTTAGGTAGAAACTAAGTTGTAACAGGCAGGGAAAGGGGATAAGAGAGCAGTGTGCTGGGGGACAAGAGAGCAGTGTGCTGGCTTCCCTTCCTATAGTTGATAGGCTAGGGATTGTTCATTACAAGTTGAGACAGCTTGTTTGTACAAAGTGATTCTGATTTAATGAAATGAGCAATGGTCTCTCTTCTTGTTTTCACTTATTGCATACTTCACTAAGTGTTAAGGTATGGATAATAACTTCGTATTCTCCTGTCATCACACAGTTCTTTCCTATTAGCTAGCCCTAACCTCTGAGTGTTGATTGTTGGCACTTGTTCTACACCGAGCACCCCTATCTTAGGATTGCAAGAGCGAGTGAAGCATGGCACCAAGTTGAGAACTAATCCGATTGTTCTGAGTTAGCAGGGAGTGAACAGAGGCATCAACATTTCGGTGATCCTGTTGGGGAAGGTCAAGTGAATTACGAGTTGACAAACTATTAGGGTGGGAAATTTAGAGAACCGAGTCAGTAAGTGTAGTACTAGTAGGGGAAAGGAGAGAGAGTTCATGATTACCCGTGACGAAGCCTTTTTGAATTAAGCAATAACTAACACACGCTCAGAGATAAGAAGAAGATGCACGGCTAGACGTGAAGAATATCTAAAGTAGAGGCAATGACTACATCCAACTATGCGAGGTAGAGCAATCTTGGAACTAGTGTTCAATGCCCAAAGGAGGCTGGCAGGGGCAACTGTCCAACAGGAGCAACGAGCACGAGAAGAGAGACTCGTCTATGCTACCCCAAGGGTGGTAGTTGACTACTATGCAAAGCCAGAAGGTCAGAACAATGGTGTGTCCAAGAAGATTGATGGGTGAAGGCTCATCGTAGCAAATGGAATTTGAGCACTCATCTACAGAGAGTTTGGATTTCGAACGGATGGCCATCTCCTTGGTCGAACAACAAAATGAATGCAATGACCAACTCAGAGAGCGACGAGAACGTCTTCGGTGTTACTTGACTAGTGTACCTAAAAGAGTACATCCAGAAAGATATGAAGCTAGAAGATCGGCTACCACAGGTAGACAAAGAATCCATCGTCATGAAGAAAGGCATGCTTCTGATGGAGAAAGCCACTACCACAGATCCGAGGTCGATGAAGAGCAACTAGGGCAGTTTGCCTGAGTTCCTCTCACAGCATACAAAGAACCTACTTGATTGACCAGTATACGTTCGGATGTACCCTTAAGGCCTGAGAACAGTACCAACCGAGTCAGGGGTGAACAACGATCTCATAATCAAGAAGGTGGCGGGTGGAGAGCAAGTGAGTCAGCTCTTTCAAGCGGTAGACCCACATTTGGGGCGCGGAAGCTCAAGTCCGCTCCAATATCAAGGTAAAGTTTCAAAATTTTAAAGGCACATATGATGAAGATCCTTATAGTCACTTGCAAAGTTTCCTACATCTCTGCCATATCAAAGCCACAGATGAAGAGTATATGGACTATTTTCCATGTACCTTCATCAAGAAAGCTTAAAGGTGGTTCAATTACTTTCCAATTGGGTATTTCCTCGATTGGTATGCCATGTCAGAAGCCTTTTTGCACAAGTGAGAAATTAATGACGAAGACGTGAGAACAAAGTTGAGTGAACTAAAGTAGAATAAAGGTGAGTAAAGTAGAATAAAGGTGAGTCCGTCCAATACTTTGTGCTTAGGATGAGAGCTCTTATTAATTAGTTGAGTACAGTTCCCTCGGATGACAAGTCTATGCAAACCTGGTTGACCACAAGTTGTACCCAGGTTGAATTGTGTAAGCTAGAGATAGAGTCAATTTGACCAGAACCTCTGCTAAACCTAGCTGTTGCTCCCATACGAAAAAATATACATTAGACCAGATGGTGAGACTTTCTATGTCTCATGTGTTCAAACATACGGGATGCCTCAATCAATTGTCAGTGATCAAGACCCATGAATGACAAGTCTTTTTTGGAGGGGTATCTTTGAGAATATGAATATCACGCTGAATTTCTCATCCTCTTTCTATCTTGAATCTGATGCGTAGTTAGAAGAAGCCAACTCCACTGCCCTTGATCTTCTCAAGTGTTATGTTTCAGATCGTAATCAAAATGGGAGAAATTTTTGCCACTTGTTGAGTTTGCATACAACAACACTATACACTTATCCACAGGGAAAGCACCCTTTGAAATTGTGGTAGGAGAATGAAAGGTACCCCCCATTCTTCATACAAAAGAGAAGTTTCGAAGTGGACAGATTTGTGGAAACTTTGGATGTTGCTTACTAGAAGGTCAAAACAGCCCTCTAGAAAAACCAAGAGAAGCACAAATGGGTAGCATATAAGCACTACCACGAGTTACTCTTGACAGAGGGCAATTGGGTGCTACTGTGTTTCCAGAAAGCATGACTCAGGAAGATGAAAGGCAAGGATAAAGCATCACAAAGCTGAAGATGAGGTACTATGGTCCTTTCTATGTTTTTGAATGCATTGATGATGTAGCTTACAGGCTGAAGCTACCTGCCACTTGGACCATACACAATGCCTTTCATGTGAGTTTATTGAAGCCTTTCTAGGGCAATGTGCCTACTAACCTACTTCATGAGGATCACCCCGAGGTGGAAGAGTTGGATGAAATCTTGGTTCCGGAATAAATTTTGGCACACATGGAAAGAAAAGTAAAAAGATAGAGTTTCCCATCACAACTTGGTGAAGTTTAAGAACTATCCTACAGTGGATGGAGGAGCTTGAGCCCGCTGCGGTGCAAGCTCCTATAGGTTTAGCAAAGCAGAGATCTGGATCATTGCTTGGTGCTCGAGAGGAGGGTAGCACCTCCACTTCCTTGACACCGATTGTCTTACCGGAGATGTTGCTTGCTGATAGTATTTCTGCCGTGCGGTCTCCATGATGGGTGTTCGCAACACTCCACATAGAGGATGCATTGATATATGGATGGGCTCTCGAGCTCTCTCCTGCCGAGGACAATGTTGGTTGTCCTTGGGCCCAACTTTAAGACCCCTCTCTAGTGCCTTTGCCTTGCCCCTAAGGACCTAGTGGTGCACCTAGACTTTTTGCCCCTAGGAACTTCTAGGAAGTGTGCACTTCCTCTAGCCAGCCCCTCATGCCCAAACTATTACTACACTTAACCATGGTTAACCTTGGGTTAAGCATGGGCTGAGTTACAAAGATACTTTACATCACTTTTCACATCCCTGTGACACTTGAATATCTAGCCAGGCTTAGGCACAAACTCCGATTCTGAGCTCTATCTACATGATCGAGAGAGTATAGCCTAGGGTAGGACAAGGCTAGCCAAATCTGGCCACAAGCACCAAGACAACAACACCACCAAGGCGGCTGCATGTGGCAGCATATAGCTCCCATACAGGCCACACAAGCATGCAATATACAAAGTCGACCTGCAATGCAAGCAAGTCCAGCCCATGCCAGTAGCATGGATGATGGGACACTTAGACTGCCACATAAGTAGCCATGGGGATAGGCGGTTGCATGTGGTAGCATATAGTTCCCATATAAGCCACACAAGCATGAAATATATAGAGTAGACGTGCAATACAAGTAGGTCCAGCCCATGCCAATAGCATGGAACACTTAGACTGCCACATAAGCAGCCATAGGGACAGGCAGCAACCCTACATGCTGTGTAGTCAGCTAGTCAGTAGAACATGAAGCAAAAGGATAGCATGGGACTGCCACACATGCATGCCACACGAGCATCAGCAGATGAATATCATATAGGCACAACTTTTGGCCATTTCAGAGTTGAAGAGAGCATGGAAGGCAAGTGAGCCAGCTCATTAGACAAGTTGGCACTTACCATTACCATGGCTGGGTGCTCTTGTGTTCCTAGATTCAACTCTTGTGTAGGTTTTGGAACTAACTATTCGCTTCCAAGACGTGTGATTGTTACTGGTATTTCAGCAATCTCTCTTTGTCCCTCAATGCCCTTTGTAATATTGCTTGGAAAAGATTGCTATGTTTAACAATTTGTTCATCGTGCAATTTCTGCTTGATGTCAGTAGCTACTTGAAAAATATCTATCTAACCCATAGGTAGGATATGCAACTCTATTAACCAAGATTCGACATCTTGCAGAAATGGATCTTTAACTTCTAGATTCTTGGGACAATAACAACTCGAAACCTTCCAAGGATTTGTCGGTATATGCACATGTGGGCCTTTTGTCTTAATAGTCATCTCCTCTATACCCCAATCATGGAGTACTTTTGCACTTTTTAGCCAAGGTCTCCCCAATAAGATTGGGTAGGCATGCTCCTCCATAGCGATCACAATAAAATAAATGTATAATAAATGCTGCCTATCAAGATGACTACATCTTGTAGCATACCCTTAGGATCAACTGGTCATTGATCTACCATATGCACTTGGAATGGTGATGGTTTATATGACTCGAACTTTAGTCTTTGGGCAATTTCTTCAGAAATGATGTTCACTCCTGATCCTCCATCCACTATTACACTTGATATAGTTTGCTTCTTAATCTTGATAGTGATGACTGGAACTTCTTCGTCCACAACTAGTGTATCAATCACATGCATGGTGGCTAATGTTTGCACTTCCTTGGGTTTCTCGGTGGATTCCTTGATTTATTGAGCGAAGAAGTCCTGATAGTATGGAGCAATTTGCAAAAGTTAGATTGACTTGCATATTGTTGAACACTTCCCATGCTCGGGCTAGCTCTTTGCTAGTTTCCTGTGGCATAATGGATTCTGCTTCTTTAGAGCCTGATCTCGAGGATTCTCCTCGCTGGTAACAGAGTGCTGGAATTACTTGGGCATTTCAATTGCTGATGCTTTTCCTTTCCATTCTTTTTTGCCAACTTCTTATGTGCCTTCTAATTGATATCCTTACCTGAAGTGTTAGTGTCTTCGACTGTTGTCACTACCCCTTTTGATCGAGTAATTACTTGAGCATAAACTGTTTCTGGCAAATCAACTAGAACTTCTCGGTATTCTAGATCTACCTCTTTCCTTTCTATCTTACTCTTTTAAGAATTTTAAGTGTTCCACCCAGATTGGAAAATTCGAATGCAAATGATTTTCCCCACAACGGAAACAATTAATTTTTGATGAATCACTCTTCTCTTTACCATTCTTACCTTTGTCCTTCTACTCAGGACACGGAGGTTTGCCGCTCGATGCTCGATTATCAGTTGTGACTTAGTTTGTTGACACTTGTCTATTTTTGCCATTAAACCAACAGTCTGAGTCATCATGGCCAAACTTGGTATAGGTATTGCAATACTTAGTCTTGCATTCCTCTTCCACATATCCACCTCTAGAACACTTGTTACACCACTTCTCATTGTTACCTAGTTTACCTCGGATCCCTAATCCTTTTAAGCCTTCTCCAGCTCGGTTTTTAGCTTATCCTTCTTGACTAGAGTCTCCTCAATGTCACTCTCAACATCTTCTTCACTTTGTTTTTCAAACCCTCATTTTTTTCCAAGACACCTTTAGTCCCACATGCTAAATCTGGCAGCAAAGGGCCTAGGATGAATCCCAATTATGCCAAGCAAGTCAAGGTTGAGTTGGATCAACTTTTACAAGCTAGATTTATATATGCCATAGATCAAAGTGATTGGCTTTTTCTTATTGTGGTTGTGCCTAAGAAAAATGGAAAACTTTGAGTCTGTGTGGATTATTGAAAATTAAATGCTCAGACAGTTCCAGATCCATTTGTTGGAAAACTGAAAGGAAAGAGTAGAGTGGACACAAACTCAGAATACTTGCATTACTTGCTTGTAGAATGAAGAAGAGTGAGGTCCTTAAGTAGGCACCTCATACATGCTCACTGACATCACTGATGACCTCAGAGCTCCACAATCATCTCCTCAATCTGCTCCTAGATTCTTTCAATCATCCTATGTGGCTCTCCACCACCTAACTGTGCTTGTGGGCACCTAACTGTGCCTCTAGCACTCACACATAGAAACATAAGGTGTGCTTGAGGCATACACCTTGAGATATCCCAACAAACCCCCCCTCAAGGAAATGCCTCAGGCTATGTCAAGGATACATCTAGTCTCATAGTTTCTCATGCCATCTCATGGTGGTCAAGGATAAATCTATGGCTAGGTTCTCATGCTAGCAAGGGTTCCCTTGGGTGTAAGGTAAATAGAAAGGGATACAGAAAGACCTTCCAATGGTTATCTCCCCTACATGTACATGCACACAATGTCTGCAGGAGGTACCATGGAACAAAACATACACATGGCCTACATCATAAGGTGACCAGAGGTGTTTACAAAACACGCAAAACACAATAGTTTATTTTCATTCATTTTGGAGGACTATCCAGGCTGAGTACCTTGACATAAAAAGAGAGATCTGGAGCATACATAGAGATGTTTAAAATGCATAATCTTCATGGGATGCCTCATCTTGTGGAGGCTCAACTGAAAGTAGATTTGCATTTTCTTTCTTTGCTTTGGCTCTGCAAAACTTCTCATTATGGTTGTTCTTGCCACAGTGCTTGCATGGATTAATTTTGAAGCAGTCCTTTGAAAGGTGATTTGTCTTTCCACAGTGATTGCAAGGAGTATACTTGCCCTTCTGGACTTTTATAGCATAAGCAGTGTCATTGCCTTTCCTGAGCTCCATATGCCTTTCTTCTTCTTGGAGAGCAGAGATAATACCTTCAAGATTAGGATTAGGAAGATTTTTCAAAGTGGTAACTATGTGATCATAATCTTCAGGCATGCTCTTAAGTAACACTGCCATAGCATCATCTGGAGAAATAGGAGAGTTGATAGAAGCTAATTGAGTCATAAGACTCCGCATATAGTTGACATGAGCTGCTAAAGTAGTACCACTAGTCATCTTCAATTCAAAGAAAGAGATTTTAAGTGATAGTTTAGAGATGTGAGAGCTAGCACCAAAAATCATGTCAAGCTTCTGCCAAGCTTCCGAAGGAGACTCCAAGTCAGAGATATGGTGTATATAATCATCTCCTAAAGCAAGAGCAATGATACCATATGCTTTTTCTTCTCTAGCTGGATCCCTTGCCGGTCGTGTCAGAGTTGAGGATTCTCCAGCATTGGAGGCCGTAGAAGAAGCGGTAGGAGTAGGTTTGATAAGTCCCCATAAGTTCTCCCTCATCAATGCAAATTTCACCTTCATCTGCCATGTATGGAAGACCTTTCCATTGAACTTTTCTAGATTCAATAGGGTAGCCATGAGAGGGTCTAACCCAGATATTGGGCAGTGTCTATCTCTCTTACAAGGCAAAAAATAACTGAAAGACTTCCAAAATATGAGCACTTGATGTAGCAAAGACTAGTGACCAATATTCAAACAATGATGCTTCTTCTTACATGCTTCATAGAAGTGGGTGAAATAAATACTTTCCAATCAAAATCAGGTCTAGTAATTCAAAACAAAACTGAAGCCACACTTGTACTGAAGTTATTGAAAGCTTCAAAAAACCAGAAATGCTAGAGTAGCATTTTATGTAGCATCATCTTCAAAAACTTGTCCAAAACTGTCAAAACTGAAAAAGCTGAACTTGGAGGGCTTGTAGCTCACTCTTCAAAGCAAGGAAAAGAGGGCTTTCTGAAGCAAAAGAAAGCTCATATACCAGAGAGGGTCCAACACAGAGGTTGGACGAAATGGTGCGCACTTTTGCCCGGGAGAGTTGCTATAGGCTGAAACTGAGTTTTGATGATTTCTCCCTCGTTACTAAACCAAATGACCTGAAAAATGGCTCAAAATCTTCTCTTGAGGTCACCCATCTACTCCTAAGAGGGATCAGGCAATGGCGGAGCAGGCAGGGGGTATTGAGCAACAGAAGAAATTCGCTCTTTGGAGAATGGCAGCCACCACAGACGTTTTTTCTTCAATTGCTTGCAGGTGGAAGTTCACCCATACTAGAGGAGTTTCCAGCTCAGAGGGTTTGGGCAATGGTCGTTTGTAGGTGGAGAACCAAGCTCTCAAAGATTTTGGGAAGAAAGAGGAAAATGGAGAAGAAGAAGATGAAGAAGAAGAAGATGATGTGGCAGAAATGGGCTCAAGGGGGATCAAAGGGCTCTGATACCATGTTGGAAAACTGAAAGGAAAGAGTAGAGTGGACACAAACTCAGAATACTTGCATTACTTGCTTGTAGAATGAAGAAGAGTGAGGTCCTTAAGTAGGCACCTCATACATGCTCACTGACATCACTGATGACCTCAGAGCTCCACAATCATCTCCTCAATCTGCTCCTAGATTCTCTCAATCATCCTATGTGGCTCTCCACCACCTAACTGTGCTTGTGGGCACCTAACTATGCCTCTAGCACTCACACATAGAAACATAAGGTGTGCTTGAGGCATACACCTTGAGATATCCCAACAATTTCCCATACCTTTTACTGATGGAACTTTAGATCAGGTTGCAGGCCATGAGATGTACTCATTTATGGATGGCTAGGGTATAATCAGATTGTCATGTCTCCTAAAGATCAATCAAAGACTACTTCTATTACAGAGTGGGGTGGTTATGCTACCAAAGTGATGACGTTTGGATTGAGGAATGCCATGTCCACTTTTCAAAACTTTATGGTGGAAACCTTTAGAGATTACCTCACTGAATTCATTGCAATTTACTTAGATGATTTTTGTGTGTATTCATCGGGTATTGATCACCTAGGATATATTGAGAAGGTTTTTCAAAGATGAAGGAAACTGGATATCTCTTTGAACCTTGCTAAGAGTGTGTTCTATGTCTGAGTTGGTATTCTACTCGGTCATGTTATTACTAAGGATGGAATTAGAACTGAGCCGGGTAAAATCAAAGCCCTCCAGCAAATGCCTAACTTCAAAATTTAACTCAATTACATTCTTTTGTGGGATTTATAAGTTTGTATTATAGGTTCATCAAGGACTTTGCTAAGAGTGCAATGCCCTTGTATGAATTAACAAAAAGGATACTAAGCTTGAGTGGAATGTCGAGTTGACCATAGTTTTCAACGATCTAAAAAATCAAGAAATGGCTACTCCAATTCTCAGACAACCAAGATGGGATGCCATTTTCCATGTGCATGTGGATGCTTCTGGTTATGCATTGGGTACCATTTTAGCACAACTGGATGGTCGGTTGGACTATCTAGTATATTATGCTAGCAGATTACACCTACATAATCAAACTATAGCAGCACTGAGCAAGAAGCTCTAGGAATCATTTTCAGTGTGCAAAACTTAAGGCATTATTTACTTGGGAATTTTTTCATGTTCTATGTGGATCATTAAGCCTTACTTTATCTCATTAACAAAACTGCCATTCAAGGTTGGCTTGTTTGCTGGATGCTACTATTGCAGCAGTTCAACTTCAAGATTTTTTCATAAACTAGGTAAGACCCATGTGGGCACTGATTGTTTGTCCACGTTACGAGTACCCAGCAAACTCAAGGAGTTGACATGGAATTATTAGATGTTGATTTGTTCGTAGTTGATTATTGTGAGAATGAGTATGCCGAGTTGGTCAATTACTTGTGTCAAGGCACATTCCTTGAAACTTTGCTTGGAGATAAGCATAAGCGATTAGCTCTTAAGGCTTGGAAATATACTTTGATTGGTGGATAGGTATACCAACAGTGTGCAGATGGGAATCTTTGCCAATGGGTGCTACCTCATGAACGTGTAGTGGTGTTGTAAGAGGCTCACTTGGGTCCATTAGGAGGAATTTTCAAGGCCAGTTAACTACTCAAAAAGTCTTACAAGTAGGTTTATGGTGGGAGACATTATTCAAAGTTGCTCAAACAGATGCATGCGATGCAATATGTGTCAACACATTGGATGGTTATTGGCTAAACAATTTATGCCTTTGCAACCCACTAGGCCTTGGGAAGCCTTCCAACATTGGGGTTTCAATTTTGTTGGGCCCTTTAAGCTCACAAAATTCACTCAAAACAAGTATATACTCATTGCTTACAAAGATAATACAATATGTGAAAGGTAGATGGGACATCAAGTTATACTCTGCGTTGTGGGCTTACAGAATGGCTTACAAGGTAATTACCAACCTCACACCTTTTTGTATGGCTTTTGTCCTGGAAGCAGCTGTCCCCTTAGAATTTGTGGTTCCGGATCTTTGAGTAGCTATCGAGCATCATTTGGGTGAGCCAGAAGCAATCAAGGGATGATTGCATCAGCTAAGCCACCTGGATGAGATGCTGTCTCTGAGCTACGTGGTCACAAATGGTGATATAGCATAGAAGGAAAGCATGGCACAATCGACATATTGTGCCTAAGCATTTGAAGAAGGTGTATGCTTGTATTACTCTATACTGCTCCCTCTAGTCTGTGGAGCCTCTTGGCTGCTTACTCCCATCATTATTTCTCTACTCCTCCCCTCACTGAACGCTCGTATATTCCTTCATTGAGGCTTTGTTTGAGGCATAGTCGACCTTAATATGTACTTGGAAATGATGGAACCATATAAAAGATGTTTGGAGCAATAACAATAACAATCGCTATGATAGACCTAGATATCCCACAAGAGACAACGTCTGAGTGTTGGATAGCATGTGGAAGATGCACGGGAATGGTTCAATGAGGGATGACTACTGAGCTAGGAATGAATGTCCACCTTCGTCTCTCCCCATTACATCTGTAGATGAGCATAGGGTCATGAGAGGAACTGTAAGCGTTACAATCCATGAGCCCATGAGGTTCATCGATCTTTTCCCCTCATATAACATGACTAATTGTGATTTTATTACATCATGTGATTCTACAATGGGTATATGCAATCACCCCTGATACACAACCTCTAGACTTGTCTCCCTAGATATATAGTCCCCGATATACACAAGGTGGGCTCCTAAGCCCATGCTTGAGAATAGAGATGAGTGCTACGAATAGCACCAGGAAGCTGTTGAAAAAAGATGGCTCAAGGACTGCATCTAGAGGTGTATGGGATGGAGCCTTGTTATCAGAATCAAGTTACGTGCATCATAGTTTTGGATATGGTGAAATACGTATATGACCCTTATTCTCGCTACATAACACTTGGACGTTGTGCTTAGCTGTGGGGGGATTTCACTATTATGTGAAAGAATGTACTACCCTTCATTTGAGGACAGGGCTCGCAACCCTTAGACTTATGGGATAGGCCTCTAGTCTGATCTCTTGTGTACTACAATAATTGGGCTTACTTATCCTACGAGGAACATAACTATTACTACGTCTCCCATCATCGGCCTCCGAGGGATGGACGTCGACCTTAAACAAAGATAATGTGATATTTTTTGATGTCTAATACACTAAATTGGTGTCAAGAGATGCGGCTATAATTTACGTAGCTAGATTTCTTATTGCACTACCTTAGTAGATGGAGATACACATATGGAATAGTCCACGACTCCACACACAACTTAAGTGAAAATAATGCTAGAGGTTGCCGGCTTGGAGGTCTTGAACCATTCTCATGACTGTTTCTTGGTCATCTTTCCTCTTAAAAGACTTCATTTCATGATAGATGACTAGGAGTACCTTATGGCGTACTCGGAAACACCATTTCTGAAGTCTGGGAATAAGATAGACAGAAGATAATTTGGAAATCAAAATGAGAAGTCTGCAGATATGGCCAAGACACTCACGCTGACTTCTTGTATAGAGATATAAATCTCTTCAATGAGATTTTTTTAGTAAAGATACAGGTAGATGCTCTTGGACTGGCACGATATTATCACAATGCCATTCCATTTACTATGGAAAAGCATATGTCAAACTGCAATGAACAATGGTCCCCTTTTAAAAATTGGAGTGCTCTGTAAGAGATTGATAAATATTATTGTTGAGTAGTCCTCTCACTCGACTTCTTATCACTTTTTCGAGCAACGTACTAATGATAAGTCTTCCTATTGCAAACCTATTGAAGGAACGCCTAGGTATATTTATCTTTGGTAGATAAAATTGAAAAGCATTCTTTAATAGACCACTAGCCTGATTACATTAGCTTTGGTAGCACGTGATATCTTACAGTTTTTGGAAAATTTTAGATTCAACTTGGAGTTTGTTGCATTTTTTCTGACTAAGAATAAGACCCATGATGGCATCATTCTCTGGCTACACTCTTCCAATTTAACAAAAGGTTGGGGTTGACAAGGATAATAACTGTGGCTAGGCCGTGAAGCCTACAATCCCACAGTGCATTGGATACATGTTCTAACATGTTGTGCTTGTGGATGGTAGTCCGGCTACTTATCTTGACTTTTTGATTGAAGGGAAGGAGGTTAATGAGACACATACTGGCAACTCAGACTATTGTACAATGATCCTCAATTCAGGAATACTTACCACTACAGAACCCTCTATATCACCCCCGAGAGGATTTTGACACCTTTAGATGTCTTTTGGGAGGTTCCAAAGAAACAGTGGCTAATCGGATGCCAAGCTAGCCATTAACACCTATTCACTGCACAAACAAGGCAAAATTGATGGATAATCTGAGTTAACCCTTGTTTTGGGCAGACTCAAAATTTTGGACCAGGGAGAATATAACGAAGGACAATGTTTGAATTCTGCACTTTATATATAAATGATTTACAATTTGAACATGGAAAACTTGTCCTAGTATTGCTTACCCAATGGGAGTACATTAGATGCAGTAGGCATTACCCTTAAGCATATATTGCAAAATGGAAAGTATTAACAACATGGGAATGAGGATGCATTGGATGTAAAGGGCATTTTTCTTGCATTTTTATACATAGGAACCAAGAGTGTGTAGTAAGGAAGAAGTAGATTATACTATTTCAATAGGTAACACACACTGTAACAAGCTCATTGGGATGACAAAGATCCTAAGTTGATGGGTTTGTCTCACTATGGAGTTGTTTATTTTGAATTATGGTAGTGTCTAATGTTACTACATGGTTCCAGGTTTTGTTAATAAAGTGGGCCATGTGCTTAAGGCAATGACAAGATATGTTCCCTTCATCCCTAAAAAACAGCCATGGCTTCATTAATTTTGCTCCCAAATTGTCCTTGAAGGACTAGTTGATAGGAGCTTCCTTTAAAAATGCACTCGTTGATGGTAAATCGTGGTCAAAATAGAAATCAGAAAGTAGTTTCTTTAGATACAAATAATCAAGAAGGGGGTTGTTAAAGTCCAAAGATAGAAATTCTTTATTATTATTCATGCGGTGAGTAGTTAAGGTGAATTCTCCATGGAGGAGGGAGATAAGGCTCTTTGAGGGGGGTTACATACCTGAGACTCACCCGTGTCTAGGTGGATTGAGCTTTCTGCACTATTCTGCCATTCAATTTGCTTCGGGGTGCGTGATTGGGCTGGCTATAAATTTTTGGATCTCCCATATCTTACTCTACCTCATGACTAAAATCTACCCTGTTTCGAAGAGCTTACTGCTCTATGGCTTCTACTGCTATCATGTCCTCTTACAACTCTCTCCCCGTATGAACACATCTCAGGGGACGATTGTGGGAGCAATGGTAAAGAAGGGTTTCTCTCCAAATTCCATACAGCTATGAGCATCAATTCTCTCATGTACATGAAGATAACGGAGGCTCTTCCAAACAGTACCATATGAGGGGTCTTCATAAATAATAGAAATGAGTTGAAGGCTACTTTTAGAGGTCTCCCCGAAAAGAAGGTGACTAGATTATTTGCAATGAACCATATTGCATGGTCAAACCAAAGTGGTTGGGCCTTGCAGTCCATCCTTTCCTCATTGCATTTGCATTTGATATATGGTCTCTCCACATTAAAAATATCATTGACATATTTTAGGGTTCTCCTTTCCGACTCATTAATCTTGCTCTTACATTTGCCAAAAACCCCTACCGGGGATGGGCATCTGCTTGATGCCGAACATAGCCATGGGGAAGAAGCTGGCTAATGCATGGCTATATACAATTGGGATATCAAATTTCTGAGTTACTTGATTTGCTTTCGATTTTATGCTCTTAATAGACTGCAAGAGATTAGTGAGGAATAACCAAGTGTCAATGTTGAATGGAGCCAAAAGATTCATATCATGTAAATCCCATAACTTATTATCGTGTGCCATAAGTTCTGCCTCTAGAACCCTGGGTGGGAAAAAGGGGTTCGTATAGGTGGGGCATGACCTTTTTCTAGTAGTTGTCACCGGTGTCACCATCAAATCGGAGAAGATCTTCTCCTGGTCATCCTAAGATAATCCCTCCATATTGCAAACCGGTGGGGGAGAGAGCAGGCTTTGTGGTGGAATGAAACATTTTAGCCCCATGTTTTCTGTAGAAGTTGGGCTGACAGAGGGGTTCAAATTGAAGTTCAGAAACAAGTTCCTCATAGTGTTTAGAGATGATTCCACAAAGTCCAAGAGAGCTTTGTTGTCCTCGTGAATGATCTCGTCCAAGGATTCATGGAGCTATTTGACGAGGGTAATTGCCTCATCCACTTTGCCTTTGCTGAGAACTAAGACCTTGCACCAATCATTGAAAGATAGTTGCATTAACTTGGCATGCTTGTCAGGGGGCTATTAGTGGATCCTCATAACCAAACCTGGTGAAGTCTATGAACCAAGTAGGTGCTTGGGGGAGACTTATGAACCTTTCCTCTGACCCCCCTAGTGCTATCCGAATCCTTGATGGAGATGGTGCATAACTGATTCAAAAAGTTTTCTTAAAAAACATAACCAAATCTTGTTTCCTTTGTGGCATGGGAGGCCATTTTATCAAAGATTTCCTTGCTAGAAATAATTGTAAGAAGGAACGACCAAAGCCCACTGAGCAGGAAAGATTAGAGCCCTTCCAATAGGAACCTCAGGAACCTTAGGAACCCCAGGCCCCAACTAAACAACCTATTGACATCCCTCCCAAAGAACATAATGGGGAACAAATGAAAGAGACTTCTAAGCCCAATGAGAATAGAGGAGGTGAAGTAGAAGGTAATGATAAAGAGGTCACTATTGACACTAAAGATAAGATGGATGATAGTTTGGGAGAAGAATAATTTGTTGTTGCTACCCAAAGATTTTGAGGTGCAACTAGAACATGTTGAACACAAAACAATTGAGAAGGAAGGTCCTCCTTTTACAATTGTCAAACGTAGAAAAGAAAATAGGTTGGGAAAAGCCAAGTCACAAATTGAGGAGGGAAATGTCAGAGGGAAGGAACTCAACTCAATAGAAAGAAGAAAAAGAAGAATGTCAAGAGATTTTGCTTTATCTCTGCAGAATAGCCCAGTCAGTTTCAAGAAGAAGCAGAACAAAAATACTTCCCAATGATGCAAGACAATTTCACTTTCCTGAGTATCAATGTCCAACGGTTAACAAATAATCTCAAACCTACTATTCTTAAAATATGGTTAGGATCAAAAGGCCTTAGGCCGGATTTTATAGCTTTACAGGAGGTTAAAGTATCAGGGGCTAAGCTACGTTGGCATCTCAGTCAAATTGACGACAAAAGATAGTGGTATTGCACTAACCATGAAGAAGGGAGAGGCAGCGTAGTTCTAGGAGTAGCAACTCATCTCACCCAGGCAATCACTCGCCCTCTTGCCACTTTTGAAACTTTCAGGATAGGAGTTTATATTTTCCAATGATGGATACCTCCTGTGCACTCGTGGCATAGATGGAGGAATTCAGCAACACTTTTGCCATTCCTTAATCTAATAGTAGCGGCCATGATGCATTTTTGTGCCTACTCATTATTTTGCTATGGGATTCCTAGAGAAGATCCCACAATGGAAAAACATCTTCTGCTGCTCCACTCAAAAATCATCTTTGACCTCAACATTGGCCCTCAATTTCCATAGATTATGTGCATCTACTTACATGTCCTCAATTTTCATGGTCATCACATTCAAACCTTCAAAGATATGTTTGACACACATTTCTGGAGACCTCTTCATCCATTTTGTCACATCTCTAAAGGCTCTTTGACAACCACTGCATCATGAACACTGCCCTAAGTCTGACATCATGCACAAAGTTTAGTCCACAAATGGATCGGGAGCAAGACGAGGGGCCATGGTTAACTGCTATGATTAACAAGCGGTTGGATACTTTCCAAGATAGCTCAGAGAAGAAAGAGAGGATGAGAGGAAGATAGAAATCCACCTTGGAGTTGTATGGGCCCCAGTGCCATGTAAAAGAGAGAGAGAGAGAGAGAAAGAAAGAAAGAAATTTTATTAAAGTCTTCGGGAGACCGTGAAGGTCTATGAGACTAAAGATAACTAGTACAATGAGCATAACGGTGGCGGTCTCAAAACGGTCTGGCCAACCGTTTCTTCAAAAAAGTTATGGACGGTGTGTCTAGTCCTGGTGCAAAAAATGTGTATCTATCTCTAGATGATACAAAAAATGGCACAAAAAAATGGAGCAGAAGGGGGGAGATACAAATATATATATATGCCTGTGGTGATCATCAGAGGCCAATCATAGAGGGCCCATCAAATGGGAGGTCAAAAAAACCCTACAATGGTGGATGATTGGCCTCTGACGTCACGCTGCCTAGTCGAGCTCGATTGTCGGGGGTGGTGGGAGGCCCTATGTTGAAGAACGAGAGCGACGGTGACCCCGGTAGGGTGTGCTGAGAGCATAGAAGGGATGTCATGGACTCGGATGTGTGAGTCTGTCTGCTGGCATAGCTGTCGTGGCTCTGGCTCTTGCTCACGTCCGCGTCATCAGAGCTAGACTGAGGAGAGGTATCCTGTGACTGGAAGAAATCAGTGATGGGTCGTTGAGTGTCCTCACACTGTGTGGGCTGCGCATGCTGTCGTGCTCGGAGAGATGCATCTCGGTGGCAGGTCATCTCATGTAAGAAAGCGGCTAGGCACCGCTGGTCCGGGAACTGCAACATGCATGTAAGGGGACCGAATCCGTCGTGGAATAGGCAGTGGTACCGGCCTCGGATGACATAATAGATAGGGCATTTGAAAGCAAAGTGCTCCTCCGACTCGATCTCCTGCAGGTTGCAAAGTGGGCAGATGCGGCCCTCTCATGGGATACCCTCTGCGCGTCCAGTCTCGATCCATAATCGGTGTGACGAAACCCTAAACTAGCCAAGTGAAATCCGGAGCGCATGCAGTAGATGAATCTGTGTATAGCCCGGGGGCATGATGAAACCCTCCTGTGAGATCTGGAGGCAGTGTCGGTGATAGCAATCGAGCTTCACAGGAAGCTCGAGATGAAGAAACCAAGTCCTCCAGGTGTGAAGCTGGAGTAGGTCCTCTCGGATGATCTAGTTGACCTCCTGGTCAGTGGGGGAGAAAGGGGATGGTGGAGCGTTGAGGCTATACTGAAAAGGAGGCAACCGGTCCATGTCGAAGCCCAGTTGGGTGAACCAACTGGAAAGGCATCTATACCAACATCGTTGGTCCCCATCAGTGGATAAGGCCATAGAGGAGGATAGGGCTAGCCAGGGTAGGCGGAAGCGACCATCGGAAGAGGAGCTGAAGTCCCTGAGCCTGTGTAGATAAGTGATAGCCTGAAAGGCCGCATCAAGTTGTACTGGTGAGGCACCGAATTCTGCTAAGATGATCTGATGAGGTACCGATGGTTTGCTATGGATCATCCGAGCAAACATCAGTATTTGTAGGCGCATTTGTAGGCGCTCGACGCGTGCCCACTCTATGTCTGAAAGGTCAGCCCCCCACCATGGGCTGCCGTACATGCCTATTGGGCAGAGAGAGAGAGAGAGAGAGAGAGAGAGAGAGAGAGAGAGAGAGAGAAATTTGATTAGTAGATGTATCTCACACACAAACACTTATTTCTTTACACACACACACACACACGCACACACACACGTGTATACTTTCCCAACTATGAATTATTTTGATGGTTAAGCATGGATGTTTAGCACACATGGGGTGTTAATTGTTGGTATGCAAAGTAGGTTAAAAAAGTGTCGCTATATAGCGACACTTGCCGAGAGTGTTTTTCCCCATACCGACCTTTAAAGATAGTTTTACCCAATGACAAAAAAATTTATTTTCATACATGTTTGATCCTTTGAAAGAATAAAAGGACAAGAGCATGTACATCAAGTTTGAAGCTCATATATTCATGTCCAAGGTTGAGATGAAAAAAATGTCGCTATATAGTGACTAACTAGTGTCGCTATATAGTGATGTTGGGTGACTAAAACCCAAAACCCTGCACGACGCCGTCTTTCACAACTCTATTGCAAGAAAAGCAAAAATCTCTCCTCCCACGTTATATTTGATGACCTTGCTTTCCTCCTCTATTCCCCACACTCCTTACCCCTACCAAGCCCCTCTCACAACACTTGTGCTCCCTCTCCACCCTTCTCCCTCTCTGCTTATGTGAAAGGAAGTTTTTCAAGAAGGTGTGTCTCTTTAAGTAATGTAGGTTCATTTTTTGTGAGATTTCATTTTATAAGTATTGAAGCATGTTTCTCCTTGCATTGCTAAGCCTATGTGCTAATTTTCATGCTTGATTTTCAGAGATTAAGGACAAAAAATGAGATTTGGTGAAAAAAAGAAGACTCACCTCTTCTCTTTTTGGTATTTCTCTTCCTCCCCTTCTTTTCGTGCTTTCTCCTTGTTTGTAGGCTTATGCTTGTCCCCTCAATCCAATCCCTTTGGAAAGTTGCTTATGCTCATGCTTTCTCTCTTTTTCTATTTTTTCCTCTCTTTTCTTCTTTTCCCCTCTCTTTTTTCCTTCTCTTTTTCCCTCTTTCTTTCTCTTCTTTTCCCCTCTCTTATTTCCTCTCTTTCATCCTCTTTTCTCTTCTTTTCATAAGCATATTCATTTGTCTATGTATCTCTCTCATAAGCTTATGCTTATGCATGAGCATATTCTCATATGCCCATGCATAAGCATAAGCATATGCTTTCTCTCTTTTTCTCTTTTGTCCCCTCTTTTCTTCTTTTCTCCTCTCTTCTTATTTTCCCCTCTTCTTTTCCCCTCTCTTTTTTCATTCTTTTTCCCTCTCTTCCTTCTCTTCTTTTCCCCTCTCTTATTTCCTCTCTTTCATCCTCTTTTATCTTCTTTTCATAAGCATATGCATTTGCCTATGCTTATGCTCATATGCTTATTCTTATGCATGAGCATATGCTCATATGCTCATATGCTTTTCCCCTCTCTTTTTTCCTTCTCTTTTCCTCTCTTCCTTTCTCTTCTTTTCCCCTCTCTTATTTCCTCTCTTTCATCCTATTTTTTGTTCTTTTCATAAGCATATGCATTGCCTATGCTTATGCTCATATGCTTATGCTTATGCATGAGCATATGCTCATATGCTCATATGCTTTTCCCCTCTCTTTTTTCCTTCTCTTTCCCCCTCTTCCTTTCTCTTCTTTCTCTTCTTTTCCCCTCTCTTATTTCCTCTCTTTCATCCTCTTTTCTCTTCTTTTCATAAGCATATGCATTTGCCTATGCTTATGCTTATGCATAAGCATATGCTCATATGCTCATGCATAAGCATAAGCATATGCTTTCTCTCTTTTTCTCTTTTGTCCCCTCTTTTCTTCTTTTCTTCTCTCTTTTCTTATTTTCCTCTCTTCTTTTTCCTTCTCTTATGCTTATTCTCTTTTCCCCTCTCTTTTTTCATTCTTTTTTCCCCTCTTCCTTCCTCTTCCTTCTCTAACCCAGGCTCTCTTATTTCCTCTCTTTCATCATCTTTTCTCTTCTTTTCACAAGCATATGCATTTGCCTATGCTTATCTTATGCATGAGCATATGCTCATATGCTTTGCTTTTCCCCTCTCTTTTTTTCTTCTCTTTTCCCCTCTTCCTTCCTCTTCTTTTCGCCTCTCTTATTTCCTCTCTTTCATAAGCGTATGCATTTGCCTATGCTTATGCTCAACTTGCGAGGGGTTACCTTCCCAGAGACAAAGAGACGAGATACGCATTCCGCATAGGAACAAAGCCATGGTTTTTTGAGATGGAGGCCATGGGAATGACGGTTGATTGGGCTGAGGTGGTTGCTCGCATGGTATAAGTCTACTCCTACTTGGTTATCTCACTTTTAAATTGTTTTATTCTTTAAGTTCCAATCTAATTTCCAATTAATATGGTTCATTCTTAGAGTGCAAGCTCGAATGTCCCATCAGCA
Organism: Dipteris shenzhenensis; assembly: GCF_047967505.1. NCBI lineage: Eukaryota > Viridiplantae > Streptophyta > Polypodiopsida > Gleicheniales > Dipteridaceae > Dipteris > Dipteris shenzhenensis. The sequence goes on from NC_141606.1 coordinate 48,915,027, forward strand.
GAGGTGAGCCGTGATGAGACGAGGGATTTGGCTTACACGGCTTCGATGAGAGCCGGGGATCAGGTGTAGCTCATGAGGGCTAGGGAACAGGCCAACGTGACCGCAACGAAGATGAGGACGATGATTCGAATGAGTAGTAGAGCAGTAGTAGTATTAGTAGTAGTTTGTATATACTTTTGCATGTATATGCTTTTATATGTCGGCTCGTTTGAGTAATTTTAAATCACTCTTTTCGAAAGGATAATTTTGTAACAAACAATGTTGTATATCTTCAACATGTATATGCTTTTGTCGCTCGGCTCGTTTGAGCGATTTTGCATATGTGGAATGTATAAATAGTCAAAGGTATGACTTTGGTCTTCATTGTTGTGTGTAGAATTTTGGAATACGAGCTCTCTTTCTCTCCAAGAGTGTTTGAGTGTTCTTTTGTTTCCATCATAGTGCCCTTATGATTGTCACTCCATGCCCTACATTCCCCTCTTCTCTCCCCCCTTCCCTTCACTTCTTCCATCTCCCCTTACCCTTTCCCCACTATCACATTGCAATAATTAGGGAGCCACTTGAGTGACACATGCGGATGGATTATGCTTCCATTGGTCCCACAAGGAGTAGTTGGGATGACAGGTTCCTTTGGCATTCCTTCAAGATCCCCACAACACTTGAGTCACTACATAAAAATGAGAGAAAGAATAGGGTTGGCCCTCCCTTCAGAAGGTGGAATGTATAAATAGCCAAAGGTTTGACTTTGGTCTTTATTGTTGTATGCACAAGTTTGGAATACAAGCTCTCTTTCTCTCTAAGAGTGTTTGAGTGTTCTCTTGTTCCCATTGTAGTGTCTTGTAATTGTCACTCCATCCCCCTTCATTCCCCTCTCCCCTCTTCCCCCCTACCTTCTCTTCTTCCATCCCCCCTTCCCTTTTCCCCACTCATGGAATCACATTGCAACAATTCAGGAGTCATTGAGTGACACATGCAGATGGCTTGTGCTTGCATTGCTCCCACAAAGAGTATATAGGAAACACCTATTTCATTAATTTTGGACTAGTGCACTGTCCAAATTCATTTTGTGAGATAATTTTGGATAAAGCATTTCAAAAAAAGAGGCTCTTATAAAACAAAACTTTAAGTCAAAAAGTAAGATTTTAAAAAAGCAAATTAGAAAAAATGATGTGACATGTTATTAAAACTAGAGTACATTAAAAAAAGAGGACTTCATGTTGTTAAAAGAGACAAAAAGTAAGATTTTAAAAAATCAAATTAGAAAAAAAACTAGAGTACATTTAAAAAACTAGAGTACATTTAAAAAAAAGCATGACACATTTGTACAAGAAGTAGATCATATAACTCAAAGCCATATGTTGTTAAAAAACACCTTCCATTAGCTCAGCCTAGAAGATGTCATCTTTGTCTATGGAATTAAATTTCACAGTTACTTTAAATTTCTATGGAATTAAATTTCCATCACTTGACTATTAAGTCATTAGAGAGAGCATATGTCCTCAAAAGTGCCTACTATGGCATTGGCTTCATGAAAACAAGTAGACTTTAAACTTGCAGGCCATGCGTAACCAGGGCTGGCATCACAAATCTCCTCACCTCACAACTTGTTTCGAATCTTCCATCGACTTGTAAGCATTCAACAACTCTTCTTTTCTCTCTTGGCTTTCCTCATCTTCACCATTTTTTTCAATACAGCTTCTAGCCACCGCCATATCCTGTATGAAAATTTAACTCATTTGCATAAGAAGTACATGATTAAAAGACTTAGCAAAAAAGAAAGCTAAGGATATTCACCTCTTTTGCTAAGTTCAAATCAAGCAGCCATGTGCGTAACATATCCTCCTCGAATGATTTTCCCTTCATTGGTCCATACAAAAGAGATCTAAGACAGAATTTGAGTTCAGTAAATGAAGTCGGGTAGTAAGTAGTCATTGTCTTAGAGGGAAAGTGGGAGAAGGAGAGTGAGGGAGCAATAGCGAGGGATGCACAGTGAGCTACCCCTCCTTCAAGAGTGATAGAAAGTGAGGGAAGACGTAAAGTGAAAGATGAATACAAGTTAATCAAAAGGACTAGGATGTAAGAAATAAGAGAGTGTTTGTGGAAGGACTAAGATGGAAGATTACAAGTGCACTAAGGCACGATGTGTTCGCTATGATAAGGATAAGGGTTGGAATAAAGTGAGAGAAGCATTGGAAATGCTCTACTTTAAGTAAGTGGAGACTGTCCAGCTGAATAAGATTTTGCAGAGCATTGGGAATGCTATACTTTAAGTGAGTGGAGCATTGGGAATTGATACTTTGCCATGAAATATATTACAAATATTACATCATCACATATTCATATCAAAATTCTCATCACAGAAGGTTATATTTCCTCATAATCACATCATTACACATTCATATCATAAAGTTGTGTGCATGAAATAAATATATAAATATCATGACTAAATGCCACTTAAGTAATAAGTCAGAAATTGGTGTATAATCAACAAAAACTACATCATGATTCATACATTGCAACAAATAAATGTCAACCATAATATTCATGGAGTAAACAACATCATGAGAATATGCTCCTCATGCATATATACAAACACAACATCATACATGCATCACAACTCTTCTGATGCTTCTAGTGGAGACTGTGGCAACTCTTCTGATGCTTCCAATGGAGGCTGTGGTGCTCTAGATGTACACTCAGTCTCTACTTCTTCTGTAGTATGTAGTGCTTTCGGAATAGACTCAATATCCTCTTCCTTAAATGCAAGCGGAGGCTGTGGCAACTCTTCTGATGCTTCCAGTGGAGGCTATGGTGCTGTAGGTGTACACTGGGTCTCTACTTCTTCTGTAGTGTGCAGTGCTTTCACAATAGACTCAGTCTCCTCTTCCTTAAATGCAAGCTTTGATATTGCTTCAGTTGCACGTTGTATTCTAATGGCAGCAATTAGGTCTCGAATGATTTTAGCCCTAAATAATTGTATATCCTCCTCTGAATATTTGAGCTCCAAAGAGTCTTCTGATGAGATCTGTGGCTTAAGTGAGAAAATTTCTTTGAAAATCAACATGCAGTTGTAGGCAACTCTCCACCCACAACTATGCCCATCTTCCTGCTCTACTACTAAATGCTTTTGGAAGTCTACCGAGTCTTTGTACTATCTTGTTTCTCTGATAGCAGATACCAACTTCTCAATCGACCTGCTCATCATGACATATTAAAAGGTACATAATATAGAAGTAACAACAGATTAATAGAATACTTACGTTTGCACTGAGACATGAAAGCCTGCAATCGAGTTAACAAACCAACAATAGTTGTCTTCAAGGTCCCAAACCACTAGACTCCAATGTTCCCTACATGAATAATTAAGAACCATTATTATTTAACACAATGTTGCCAGTATAAGATGAAAATAAAGGTTGCCATGATACTTACATCTCGTGATATGCCATAAATAGGACTCGCACACCATGTAAATGTAAAGGCTGTAACATTTACAAACATCGGCTATTGTCTTTCTGCTATCGCTAAGTATAGGAGAAAGGAGGGAATCCAACATATACACACGGTTTTGTACAGTTCTACCAAATCGTGAGATAACTATACTGCACCAACAAATAAATGAATATTAGCTTATTAGATTTAATCAAAACATTGAATTATCAAGTAGAGAAAAAGTTTGTATCAAACCTGAGAATGGCCATCATAACGTTGTTATTGACCTCATTTGAAGCTCTAGAGAGGATTGAAGTCTCCTCTCCCCCAAATTCAAGATACTGAGGTCTATGTTGAATCATAACCCTAACATTAAAAGAGCTTCCCAATTCTTCCAATGAAGCCATGTTTGTAGAGTTGAGGTCTTCTATCCCCTTTGACTCTTTGACAGCATTCATTTTGCACTCCTTTGAGCCATTATCTATTTGCCTTGTGGGAGGGTCCATAATGTCTCCCTTAATGATTACTCAAATGATACATGTTATAAATGCATAGAGATGCAAATCCGTATATGTTGACAGTGTGGTGTCATTTTGTATCTCAAAAATTTGACCAAGTACCAAAAAGCAATTGTAGCCCACCCTCCATCCACAATTATAGATGTGGCTATTCTCTTGATGTGATACCTGACATGTTATATACTCTATTTGTTGTGCCAAGTCACATTGCCACATTACTATGTCGATAGCACCTACTAACTTTCGAGCTGATCTACACATCAAAACATATAACAACAGTGAATATGTGCATTGCATATCAATCTACATGTCAAGAAGTGACAACAAGTGTAGTCTATACTTACTCTAACACATTGCCATGGATGGATGTCATTGAGTTGGCAAAGAAGCACTTCTTCGCAAGGATGTCCACGACTACCAGACTCCAATGTGAGCTGCATTATCAATAAAGAATAATTACTGTGTTTGAGACAATTCTAGCAATGCAATAGAAAAAACAAGTAGGGTTTGATGCTTACTTCTCATAATATGCTGTAAAAATAACTCGTGCATCATTCATAGGAACGTGCTTCAACCACTTGCAAACATCCTCTATGGTTTCTTCTTTGTTGCTAAGCACTTCCGAAATATGATGATCGAGCATATATGAAATGCTTTGTATATTTTGTGAAAAATTTGCTATAACATTACTATATTAAAAAAAAAAGTATTAGCTTCTTGGGTTTAATCAAAATAAGCAAAGTATAAAGCCAAGGAAAAGGCTGCATCAAACCTGAGGATGGTTGTAATGACTTTGACATTAACCTCTTTCTTAGGATTCAAGAGGATTGAAATCTCTTCTTCACCAAATTCAAAAAAATAAGGTTGTTGTCAAATTAACAACATAGCGGTGAATGAACTTCCAATCTGCTCCAATAGATTCATATTTTCATGACTCATCTTATTGAGAGAGTAGTCTACATCGTATTCTTCTTCACTTGCTATGTCTTCTACATTCTCCTTTTGCTATAAAAATTTAAAAAAGTTATGCGATGTACACATCCCAAATAAAGGCTTAAACAAGCAGATAAGGTTTCATACATGCTTTCATTAGAGTGAGTCTCTCCTCCACTTGGAGCAAAAATTTAAAAAGTATGGTTTCATACATGCTTTCATTAGAGTGAGTCTCTCCTCCTCTTGGAGGAAAAATTTAAAAAGTTATGAGATTTACACATCCCAAATAAAAATAAAGGTTTAAATAATCATAGAAGTATAAAGATAGCATGCTTTCATTAGACTCAGTCTCTTCTCCTCTTGGAGGAAAATATAAAAAAGTTATGAGATTTACACATCCCAATTAAAGGCTTGAACAATCATACAAGTATAAAGATAAGGTTTTATACATGCTGCAATGTAGTCATATTTTCAGGTTGTTTCCCAATGGTAGTAATTAGACGCTGAATACTCTCAGCCCGAAATGCTAGCAGATCGGCTTCTGTATATGATTCCATTTTAACTGGTAACTCCAAATCAAAAATCTCTCTAAGAAACAACATGCAGTTGTAGGCAACTCCACTCACAGCTGTGTCCATCTTTTTGCTCCACTAGCAGACGTCTTTTGAATTCTACTTGATCTTGTTGCTCTGTGGTTGTTCTGATAGCATATACTAGCCGATATGCAGCACTGTCCATCATGACATATTAAATATATTAATATGTCATGATTATAAGATACAAAATAAGAAAGTATCAAAAATATTAAGAGAATAATTACCTTGGGGAGTTGGTATGATAGCCTTCCATTGAATTCACAAACCATAAACGGTTGAGTTCAAGGTCCCAGAAGATCAGACTCCAATGTGAGCTACACGACCAGAATAAAAATGATTATTGTTTTACACAAACTTGCCAAAGAAATAGTAAAAATAAGGTTAGAGTTGATACTTACGCCTCATGATAAGGCATTAAGATGACTCGCACCCCATCTAAATTCAAAGGGCTTAACCAGGTACAAACATCTTCTATAGTCTTTTGAGGAGAGCTAAGAATAGAAGAAAGGAGAGCATCGAGCATGTAGACACGATGCTGCACTGCACTAGGAAGCTGAGAAATAACTACACTGCACCAAGAAATAAACAAACATTAGCTCATAGAATTGATTTGCATTCTGCACTAGGAAATTGATATATAACTACACCGTGAATAAATAAACAAATGTTAGCTCATTGAAGTAGCAACAAATAAACAAACGTTACCTGAGAATGGCCAAGATAACATTGTCATTAACCTCTTTTAAAGGATTGGAGAGGATTCAAACCTCCTCTCTACCAAAGCTCAAATACTGAGGTTCTCGTTTCAAAACGATCCTAACTTCAAATGAGCTCTCCATTTTATCCAATGCAGCTAAATTTGATTCTTCAATCAAATTTAGAGGTGGTTGCATTGTTGAAGTAGAAGGGAGTGCCTCCGTATTGACTTCATCCATTTCTTCTCCCTCTATTGCCTGTAAACAAATATGAGAGATTAGATTCATTATCTTTAAATTTAAATCTTATTTAAAAAATTGTATTTAGTTGAGAAATAGAGAGTTCATACCGCTAAGTATTGTCGTAGTGGCCTTTTTTCATAACCCTGCGAGCCATAATTATCAAAGAAGGCATCATCGTGTTTGTCTTCATCCACCAATCTCTCTCTGAATGGGTCATGTAAGTCCATCTTTTCATCATCATCAACTGGGACATTATGATCTTCAAGGTAATCATCCATGTCATCGGTGTCCTTGTGGTCTATCTCTTTTTCATAGCCTGTGGTTAGATCTGCTTGAAGCTGAAAATAAGCCATGAAATTCTTATTTTCAATAATATTTATGGAGTTGCCTTTTCTGAGGAGATCCTCAAATAAATATCCCATCCTACACAAGGTGACCTCCCAACCTGCCGGTAGCAAATTCTCCATCATGGTAAGCAAGAGACTCCCACTTTTTGCAAGACTTCCATAGTTGTTTTTTTGATAATGTATGGACCTGGGAATATCTTGCTCTTCTAGCATCAATCTCAAATTATTTGAATTCCCTCTTATGTTCTTTTGTAAGGAGTGATCAGGGTTGGGACTCTGCATACACAAAAAGAATGATTCAAGAGATTGAATCGCTATGCCACATTCTCTCTTGCCTCTCTTTGCTGCATAAACACCACTATAGATCTTCAAATCTGATGAATATGCTCGCTCTAGAGTAACCTGCATGGCTTCTTTGTCTTTTTTATCAACAAAAATGACAATGTTGCAAATTGCCACTTTGCTAATGGTGGTATATACTATTCTATCAATGAAGTTATGGATATCATCGCTAGAAACTTCATTGATAAAGAATAGTTGTGGCTTATCCCATGCTGACTCATTCTTGAAGAAGTCATCTTCTGAGACTCCCCTGAAGTTCACAAGCTTTCCAGACTTTGCCATAACATCTACATTGAATTGAAAGCTTTGGTGCATATCTGTCGGCATCCTTATCTCGCTGATTAATGTTTCCACATATGCAACCACTTGTTGTGGGATTTCTTTTCTTATATAAGAGGTTACTATTTCTGACCCATCTTCATTCTTTTTAATCCACTTGTTTGCCCATAGCTTTACCTTGGGTGTTGACAAAGAAGCTATATGCTTCACCACATTATAGTCAATGTTACAATGAGTAAGTGGAATTTGTTTCTCTGACAGCAAATACTTAATGGCACTATGCACTGCATCATGCCTCACCTGTACATTGATGCATTCTTCCATGCATTGGTCTTTGTCTTTTTTTCCAAAAAACCATTCTTTCTTAAAAATTTTTTGTGCTGCCATGGATGCATACTTGTCAGGTAAGTACTTTATAGGCCTCCACATCCTTGCTGTCAACTCCTTCTTATCCATTACCTTTGACTTTCCGGAGATAAACAAAGGAGCTTCATAGGTCAACTGTCCACGCTCACAAGCAATGCACGTTTCAAGCATCTCATTGAAGTGGAATATCACACCTAGGACCATGTTTTTTATTGGTTGTTGTCCATGACACTAAGGCAAAAACGCTGATTTATGCTTAATCGACAATGTAACGCATATGCGATCATCACACTACTTTGCAAACATCTCAACCTAGGTATTATTGACTTACATGCAAAGTGGCGTGCCCATCCCATAAGTACTTAGTCGAATAACACATCTCGGACCGCGTTTTTTGACGATTGTGCATGACACTAAGGCCAAAACAGTGTTTAATGCTTGTTCGACAATGCAAAGCATATCCGATGGGCACAATACTTTGCACACACCTTCAACTAGGTGCAATTGACTTACATGCAAAGTGGCACGCCCATCCCATAAGTGCTTGATCGGATAACATACCTAGCAGCGTGTTTTTTTACGAATGTGCATGACACTAGAGCAAAAATAGTATTTAATGCTCGATCGACCATGCAAAGGATATCCGATGGGAACAACACTTTTCGTACGCCTCAACCTAGGTGGTATTGAAATTTTCTCAAAGAGGCACACCCATCCGATAAGTACTTGGTCAGATAACACACCTAAGGGCGTGTTTTTTTACGGATGTCCATATCACTAGGGAAAAAATGGTGTACAATGCATGATCAACCATGCAAAGCATATCCGATGGTGACAATACTTTGCGCACACCTCAACATAGTTGAAACAGACTTGTGTGCAAAGTGGAGCCCCCATTCGATAAGTACTTGTTTAATTAACACACTTAGGACCGTGTTTTTTCATGGTTGTGCATGACACTAAGGCAAAAACGGTGTTTTATGCTTGATCGACAATGCAAAGCATATCCGATAGGCACAATACTTTGCACAAACCTTCAACTAGGTGAAATTGACTTACATGCAAAGTGGCACTCCCATCCCATAAGTTCTTGATCGGATAACATACCTAGCAGCGTGTTTTTTTACGGATGTGCATGACACGAGCAAAAATAGTATTTATTGCTCGATCGATCATGCAAAGGATATCCGATGGGCACAAAACTTTTTGTACACCTCAAACTAGGTGGTATTGGAATGTTCTCAAAGAGGCACACCCATCCGATAAGTACTTGGTCAGATAACACACCTAAGGGCGTGTTTTTTTGCGGATGTGCATATCACTCGGGAAAAAATGGTGTATAATGCGTGATCGACCATGCAAAGCATATCCAATGGTGACAATACTTTGCATGCACCTCAATGTAGTTGAAACAAACTTGCGTGCAAAGTGGAGCCCCCATCGGATAAGTACTTGTTTGAATAACACACCTAGGACCGTGTTTTTTCATGGTTATGCATGACACTAAGGCAAAAACGGTGTTTTATGCTTGATCGACAATGCAAAGCATATCCGATGGGCACAATACTTTGCACACACCTTCAACTATGTGGAATCAACTTACATGAAAAGTGGCACGCCCATCCCATAAGTGCTTGATCGGATAACATACCTAGCAGCGTGTTTTTTTACAGATGTGCATGACACTAGAGCAAAAATAGTATTTAATGCTCGATCGACAATGCAAAGGATATCCGATGGGAACAACACTTTTCGTATGCCTCAACCTAGGTGGTATTGAAATGTTCTCAATGAGGCACACCCATCCGATAAGTACTTGGTCAGATAACACACCTAATGGCGTGTTTTTTTGCAGATGTCCATATCACTAGGGAAAAAATGGTGTATAATAAGTGATCGACCATGCAAAGCATATCCGATGGTGACAATACTTTTCACGCACCTCAACGTAGTTGAAACAGAGTTGTGTGCAAAGTCGAGCCCCATCCAATAAGTACTTATTTGAATAACACACCTACGGCCGTGTTTTTTGACGGTTGTACATGACACCAAGGCCAAAAACGGTGTATAATGCGTGATCGACCATGCAAATCATATCCGATGGTAACAATACTTTGCACGCACCTCAACGTAGTCAAAAGGGACTTGCATGCAAAGTGGAGCCCCCATCCGATAAGTACTTGTTTGAATAACACACTTAGGACCGTGTTTTTTCATGGTTGTGCATGACACTAAGGCAAAAACGGTGTTTTAGGCTTGATCGACAATGCAAAGCATATCTGATGGGCACAATACTTTGTACACACTTTCAACTAGGGGGAATTGACTTACATGCAAAGTGGCACTCCCATCCCATAAGTGCTTGATCGGATAACATACCTAGCAGCGTGTTTTTTTACGGATGTGCATGAAACTAGAGCAGAAATAGTAATTAATGCTCGATCGATCATGCAAAGAATATCCGTTGGGCACAACACTTTTCGTACACCTCAACCTAGGTGGTATTGAAATGTTCTCAATGAGGCACACCCATCCGATAAGTACTTGGTCAGATAACACACCTAATGGCGTGTTTTTTTGCGGATGTGCATATCACTAGGGAAAAAATGGTGTATAATGCGTGATCGACCATGCAAAGCATATACGATGGTGACAATACTTTGCACGCATCTCAACCTAGTTGAAAGAGACTTGCGTGCAAACTGGAGCCCCCATCTGATAAGTAATTGTTTGAATAACACACCTAGGACCGTGTTTTTTCATGGTTGTACATGACACTAAGGCAAAAACGGTGTTTTATGCTTGATCGACAATGCAAAGCATATCCGATGGGCACAATACTTTGCACACACCTTCAGATAGGTGGAATCGACTTACATGCAAAGTGGCACGCCCATCCCATAAGTGCTTGATCGGATAACATACCTAGCAGCGTGTTTTTTTACGGATGTGCATGACACTAGAGCGAAAATAGTATTTAATGCTCGATCGACCATGCAAAGGATATCCGATGGGCACAAAACTTTTCGTACACCTCAACCTAGGTGGTATTGAAATGTTCTAAAAGAGGCACACCGATCCGATAATTACTTGGTCAAATAACACACCTAAGGGCGTGTTTTTTTGCGGATGTGCATATCACTAGGGAAAAAATGGGGTATAATGCATGATCGACCATGCAAAGCATATCCGATGGTGACAATACTTTGCACGCACCTCAACTTAGTTGAAACGGACTGGCGTGCAAAGTGGAGCCCCCATCCGATAAGTACTAGTTTGAATAACACACCTAGGACCATGTTTTTACATGGTTGTGCATGACACAAAGGCAAAAACGGTGTTTTATGCTTGATCGACAATGCAAAGCATATTTGATAGGCACAATACTTTGAACACACCTTCAACTAGGTGGAATTGACTTACACGCAAAGTGGAATTCCCATTGCATAAGTACTTGATCGGATAACACACCTAGCAGCGTGTTTTTTTACGGATGTGCATGACACTAAGGCAAAAATGGTATTTAATGCTCGGTCGACCATGCAAAGCATATCCGATGGGCACAATACTTTTCATACACCTTAATCTGGGTGGTATTGAAATGTTATCAAAGATGTGCATATCACTATGGGAAAAACGTTGTATAATGCGTAATCGACCATGCAGAGCATATCCGATGGTGACAAAACTTTGCATGCATCTCAACCTAGTTGAAAATGACTTTCATGCAAACTCGAGCCCCCATCCGATAAGTACTTGTTTAATTAACACACTTAGGACCGTGTTTTTTCATGGTTGTGCATGACACTAAGGCAAAAACGGTGTTTTATGTTTGATCGACAATGCAAAGCATATGCGATGGGCAAAATACTTTGCACACACCTTCAACTAGGTGGAATTGGCTTACATGCAAAGTGGCACACCCATCCCATAAGTGCTTGATCGGATAACATACCTAGCAGCGTGTTTTTTTACGGATGTGCATGACACTAGAGCAAAAATAGTATTTAATGCTCGATCGACCATGCAAAGGATATCCGATGGGCACAACACTTTTCGTACGCCTCAACCTAGGTGGTATTGAAATGTTCTCAAAGAGGCACACCCATCCGATAAGTACTTGGTCAGATAACACACCTAAGGGCGTGTTTTTTTGCGGATGTGCATATCACTAGGGAAAAAATGGTGTATAATGCGTGATCGACCATGCAAAGCATATCCGATGGTGACAATACTTTGCACGCTCCTCAACCTAGTTGAAACAGACTTGCGTGCAAAGTAGATCCCCCATCCAATAAGTACTTTTTTGAATAACACACCTACGGCCGTGTTTTTATATGGTTGTGCATGACACTAAGGGAAAAACGGTGTTTTATGCTTGTTCGATAATGCAAAGGATATCCGATGGGCATAATACTTTGCACACACCTTCAACTAGGTGGAATTGACTTACATGCAAAGTGGCACGCCCATCGCATAAGTGCTTGATCGGATAACACACCTAGCTGCGTGTTTTTTTACAGATGTGCATGACACTAGAGCAAAAATAGTATTTAATGCTCGATCGACCATGCAAAGCATATCCGGTGGGCACAATACTTTTCGTACACCTCAACCTAGGTGGTATTGAAATGTTCTCAAAGAGGCACACCCATCCAATAAGTACTTGGTCAGATAACATACCTAAGGGCATGTTTTTTTTCGAATGTGCATACCACTAGGGAAAAAACGATGTATAATGCGTGATCGACTATGCAAATCATATCTGATGGTGACAATACTTTGCACACACCTCAACATAGTTGAAACGGACATGTGTGCAAAGTGGAGCAATCTAAGTGGTATTGAAATGTTCTCAAAGAGGCACACCCATCCAATAAGTACTTGGTCAGATAACACACCTAAGGGCGTGTTTTTTTGCGGATGTGCATATCACTAGGGAAAAAATGGTGTATAATGCGTGATCGACCATGCAAAGCATATCCGATGGTGACAATACTTTGCACGCTCCTCAACGTAGTTGAAACGGAATTGCGTGTAAAGTGTAGCCACCATCCGATAAGTACTAGTTTGAATAACACACCTGGGACCGTGTTTTTATATGGTTGTGCATGACACTGAGGCAAAAACGGTGTTTTATGCTTGATCGACAATGCAAAGCATATCCGATGGGCACAATACTTTGCACACACCTTCAACTAGGTGGAATTCACTTACATGCAAAGTGGCATTCCCATTGCATAAGTGCTTGATCGGATAACACACCTAGCAGCATGTTTTTTTACGGATGTGCATGACACTAAGGCAAAAATGGTATTTAATGCTCGATCGACCATGCAACGCATATCCAATGGGCACAATACTTTTCCTATACCTCAACCTAGGTGGTATTGAAATGTTCTCAAAGAGGCACACCCATCTGATAAGTACTTGGTCAGATAACATACCTAAGGGCATGTTTTTTTGCGGATGTGCATATCACTATGGGAAAAACGTTGTATAATGCGTAATCGACCATGCAGAGCATATCTGATGGTGAAAATACTTTGCATGCATCTCAAGCTAGTTGAAGCTAGAGCCCCCATCCGATAAGTACTTGTTTGATTAACACACTTAGGACCGTGTTTTTTCATGGTTGTGCATGACACTAAGGCAAAAACGGTGTTTTATGCTTGATTGACAATTCAAAGCATATATGATGGGCACAATACTTTGCACACACCTTCAACTAGGGGGAATTGACTTACATGCAAAGTGGCATGCCCATCCCATAAGTGCTTGATCGGATAACATACCTAGCAACATGTTTTTTTATGGATGTGCATGACACTAGAGCAAAAATAGTATTTAATGCTCGATCGACCATGCACAGGATATCTGGTGGGCACAACACTTTTCATATGCCTCAACCGAGGTGGTATTGAGATGTTCTCAAAGAGGCACACCCATCCGATAAGTACTTGGTTAGATAACACACCTAAGGGCGTGTTTTTTTGCGGATGTGCATATCACTAGGGAAAAAATGGTGTATAATGCGTGATCGACCATGCAAAGCATATCCGATGGTGGCAATACTTTGTACGCACCTCAACATAGTTGAAACGGACTTGCGTGAAAAGTGGAGCCCCCATCCGGTAAGTACTTATTTGAATAACACACCTACGGCCGTGTTTTTATATGGTTGTGCATGACACTAAGGGAAAAACGGTGTTTTATGTTTGATCGACAATGCAAAGCATATGCGATGGGCAAAAGACTTTGCACACACCTTCAACTAGGTGGAATTGGCCTACATGCAAAGTGGCACGCCCATCCCATAAGTGCTTGATCGGATAACATACCTAGCAGCGTGTTTTTTTACGGATGTGCATGACACTAGAGCAAAAATAGTATTTAATACTCGATCGACCATGCAAAGGATATCCGATGGGCACAACACTTTTCGTACGCCTCAACCTAGGTGGTATTGAAATGTTCTCAAAGAGGCACACCCATCCGATAAGTACTTGGTCAGATAACACACCTAAGGGCGTGTTTTTTTGCGGATGTGCATATCACTAGGGAAAAAATTGGTGTATAATGCGTGATCGATCATGCAAAGCATATCCGATGGTGACAATACTTTGCATGCTCCTCAACCTAGTTGAAACGGACTTGCGTGCAAAGTAGATCCCCCATCCAATAAGTACTTTTTTGAATAACACACCTACGGCCGTGTTTTTATATGGTTGTGCATGACACTAAGGCAAAAACGGTGTTTTATGCTTGTTCGACAATGCAAAGGATATCCGATGGGCATAATACTTTGCACACACCTTCAACTAGGTGGAATTGACTTACATGCAAAGTCGCACGCCCATCGCATAAGTGCTTGATCGGATAACACACCTAGCAGCGTGTTTTTTTACGGATGTGCATGACACTAGAGCAAAAATAGTATTTAATGCTCGATTGACCATGCAAAGCATATCCGGTGGGCACAATACTTTTCGTACACCTCAACCTAGGTGGTATTGAAATGTTCTCAAATAGGCACACCCATCCAATAAGTACTTGGTCAGATAACATACCTAAGGGCATGTTTTTTTTCGGATGTGCATACCACTAGGGAAAAAACGATGTATAATGCGTGATCGACCATGCAAATCATATCTGATGGTGACAATACTTTGCACACACCTCAACGTAGTTGAAACGGACATGTGTGCAAAGTGGAGCAATCTAAGTGGTATTGAAATGTTCTCAAAGAGGCACACCCATCCGATAAGTACTTGGTCAGATAACACACCTAAGGGCGTGTTTTTTTGCGGATGTGCATATCACTAGGGAAAAAATGGTGTATAATGCGTGATCGACCATGCAAAGCATATCCGATGGTGACAATACTTTGCACGCTCCTCAACGTAGTTGAAACGGAATTGCGTGCAAAGTGTAGCCCCCATCCGATAAGTACTAGTTTGAATAACACACCTGGGACCGTGTTTTTATATGGTTGTGCATGACACTGAGGCAAAAACAGTGTTTTATGCTTGATCGACAATGCAAAGCATATCCGATGGGCACAATACTTTGCACACACCTTCAACTAGGTGGAATTCACTTACATGCAAAGTGGCATTCCCATTGCATAAGTGCTTGATCGGATAACACACCTAGCAGCGTGTTTTTTTACGGATGTGCATGACACTAAGGCAAAAATGGTATTTAATGCTTGATCGACCAAGCAACGCATATCCAATGGGCACAATACTTTTCCTATACCTCAACCTAGGTGGTATTGAAATGTTCTCAAAGAGGCACACCCATCCGATAAGTACTTGGTCAGATAACATACCTAAGGGCATGTTTTTTTGCGGATGTGCATATCACTATGGGAAAAACGTTGTATAATGCGTAATCGACCATACAGAGCATATCTGATGGTGAAAATACTTTGCATGCATCTCAAGCTAGTTGAAGCTAGAGCCCCCATCCGATAAGTACTTGTTTGATTAACACACTTAGGACCGTGTTTTTTCATGGTTGTGCATGACACTAAGGCAAAAACGGTGTTTTATGCTTGATTAACAATTCAAAGCATATATGATGGGCACAATACTTTGCACACACCTTCAACTAGGGGGAATTGACTTACATGCAAAGTGGCATGCCCATACCATAAGTGCTTGATCGGATAACATACCTAGCAACATGTTTTTTTACGGATGTGCATGACACTAGAGCAAAAATAGTATTTAATGCTCGATCGACCATGCACAGGATATCTGGTGGGCACAACACTTTTCATATGCCTCAACCGAGGTGGTATTGAGATGTTCTCAAAGAGGCACACCCATCCGATAAGTACTTGGTTAGATAACACACCTAAGGGCGTGTTTTTTTGCGGATGTGCATATCACTAGGGAAAAAATGGTGTATAATGCGTGATCGACCATGCAAAGCATATCCCATGGTGGCAATACTTTGTACACACCTCAACATAGTTGAAACGGACTTGCGTGAAAAGTGGAGCCCCCATCCGGTAAGTACTTATTTGAATAACACACCTACGGCCGTGTTTTTATATGGTTGTGCATGACACTAAGGGAAAAACGGTGTTTTATGTTTGACCGACAATGCAAAGCATATGCGATGGGCAAAATACTTTGCACACAGCTTCAACTAGGTGGAATTGGCTTACATGCAAAGTGGCACGCCCATCCCATAAGTGCTTGATCGGATAACATACCTACCACGTGTTTTTTTACGGATGTGCATGACACGAGCAAAAATAGTATTTAATGCTCGATCGACCATGCAAAGGATATCTGATGGGCACAACACTTTTCGTACGCCTCAACCTAGGTGGTATTGAAATGTTCTCAAAGAGGCACACCCATCCGATAAGTACTTGGTCAGATAACACACCTAAGGGCGTGTTTTTTGGCAGATGTGCATATCACTAGGGAAAAAATGGTGTATAATGCGTGATCGATCATGCAAAGCATATCCGATGGTGACAATACTTTGCACGCTCCTCAACCTAGTTGAAACGGACTTGCGTGCAAAGTAGATCCCCCATCCAATAAGTAACTTTTTGAATAACACACTTACGGCCGTGTTTTTATATGGTTGTGCATGACACTAAGGCAAAAACGGTGTTTTATGCTTGTTCGACAATGCAAAGCATATCCTATGGGCACAATACTTTGCACACACCTTCAACTAGGTGGAATTGACTTACATGAAAAGTGGCACGCCCATCGCATAAGTGCTTGATCGGATAACACACCTAGCAGCGTGTTTTTTTACGGATGTGCATGACACTAGAGCAAAAATAGTATTTAATGCTCGATCGACCATGCAAAGCATATCTGGTGGGCATAATACTTTTCATACACCTCAACCTAGGTGGTATTGAAATGTTCTCAAAGAGGCACACCCATCCAATAAGTACTTGGTCAGATAACATACCTAAGGGCATGTTTTTTTTCGGATGTGCATACCACTAGGGAAAAAACGCTGTATAATGCGTGATCGACCATGCAAATCATATCTGATGGTGACAATACTTTGCACACACCTCAACGTAGTTGAAACGGACATGTGTGCAAAGTGGAGCAATCTAAGTGGTATTGAAATGTTCTCAAAGAGGCACACCCATCCGATAAGTACTTGGTCAGATAACACACCTAAGGGCGTGTTTTTTTGCGGATGTGCATATCACTAGGGAAAAAATGGTGTATAATGCGTGATCGACCATGCAAAGCATATCCGATGCTGACAATACTTTGCACGCTCCTCAACGTAGCTGAAACGGAATTGCGTGCAAAGTGTAGCCCCCATCCGATAAGTACTAGTTTGAATAACACACCTGGGACCGTGTTTTTATATGGTTGTGCATGACACTGAGGCAAAAACGGTGTTTTATGCTTGATCGACAATGCAAAGCATATCCGATGTGCACAATACTTTGCACACACCTTCAACTAGGTGGAATTCACTTACATGCAAAGTGGCATTCCCATTGCATAAGTGCTTGATCGGATAACACACCTAGCAGTGTGTTTTTTTACGGATGTGCATGACACTAAGGCAAAAATGGTATTTAATGCTCGATCGACCATGCAACGCATATCCAATGGGCACAATACTTTTCCTATACCTCAACCTAGGTGGTATTGAAATGTTCTCAAAGAGGCACACCCATCCGATAAGTACTTGGTCAGATAACATACCTAAGGGCATGTTTTTTTGCAGATGTGCATATCACTATGGGAAAAACGTTGTATAATGCGTAATCGACCATGCAGAGCATATCTGATGGTGAAAATACTTTGCATGCATCTCAAGCTAGTTGAAGCTAGAGCCCCCATCCGATAAGTACTTGTTTGATTAACACACTTAGGACCGTGTTTTTTCATGGTTGTGCATGACACTAAGGCAAAAACGGTGTTTTATGCTTGATTGATAATTCAAAGCATATATGATGGCACAATACTTTGCACACACCTTCAACTAGGGGGAATTGACTTACATGCAAAGTGGCATGCCCATCCCATAAGTGCTTGATCGGATAACATACCTAGCAACATGTTTTTTTACGGATGTGCATGACACTAGAGCAAAAATAGTATTTAATGCTCGATCGACCATGCACAGGATATCTGGTGGGCACAACACTTTTCATATGCCTCAACCGAGGTGGTATTGAGATGTTCTCAAAGAGGCACACCCATCCGATAAGTACTTGGTTAGATAACACACCCAAGGGCGTGTTCTTTTGCGGATGTGCATATCACTAGGGAAAAAATGGTGTATAATGCGTGATCGACCATGCAAAGCATATCCGATGGTGGCAATACTTTGTACGCACCTCAACATAGTTGAAACAGACTTGCGTGCAAAGTGGAGCCCCCATCCGGTAAGTACTTATTTGAATAACACACCTACGGCCGTGTTTTTATATGGTTGTGCATGACACTAAGGGAAAAACGCTGTTTTATGTTTGATCGACAATGCAAAGCATATGCGATGGGCAAAATACTTTGCACACACCTTCAACTAGGTGGAATTGGCTTACATGCAAAGTGGCACGCCCATCCCATAAGTGCTTGATCGGATAACATACCTAGCAGCGTGTTTTTTTACGGATGTGCATGACACTAGAGCAAAAATAGTATTTAATGCTCGATCGACCATGCAAAGGATATCCGATGGGCACAACACTTTTCGTACGCCTCAACCTAGGTGGTATTGAAATGTTCTCAAAGAGGCACACCCATCCGATAAGTACTTGGTCAGATAACACACCTAAGGGTGTGTTTTTTTACGGATGTGCATATCACTAGGGAAAAAATGGTGTATAATGCGTGATCGACCATGCAAAGCATATCCGATGGTGACAATACTTTGCACGCTCCTCAACCTAGTTGAAACGGACTTGCGTGCAAAGTAGATCCCCCATCCAATAAGTACTTTTTTGAATAACACACCTACGGCCATGTTTTTATATGGTTGTGCATGACACTAAGGCAAAAACGGTGTTTTATGCTTGTTCGACAATGCAAAGGATATCTGATGGGCATAATACTTTGCACACACCTTCAACTAGGTGGAATTGACTTACATGCAAAGTGGCACGCCCATCGCATAAGTGCTTGATCGGATAACACACCTAGCAGCGTGTTTTTTTACGGATGTGCATGACACTATAGCAAAAATAGTATTTAATGCTCGATCGACCATGCAAAGCATATCCGGTGGGCACAATACTTTTCATACACCTCAACCTAGGTGGTATTGAAATGTTCTCAAAGAGGCACACCCATCCAATAAGTACTTGGTCAGATAACATACCTAAGGGCATGTTTTTTTTCGGATGTGCATACCACTAGGGAAAAAACGATGTATAATGCGTGATCAACCATGCAAATCATATCTGATGGTGACAATACTTTGCACACACCTCAACGTAGTTGAAACGGACATGTGTGCAAAGTGGAGCAATCTAAGTGGTATTGAAATGTTCTCAAAGAGGCACACCCATCCGATAAGTACTTGGTCAGATAACACACCTAAGGGCATGTTTTTTTGTGGATGTGCATATCACTAGGGAAAAAATGGTGTATAATGCGTGATCGACCATGCAAAGCATATCCGATGGTGACAATACTTTGCACGCTCCTCAAGGTAGTTGAAACGGACTTGCGTGCAAAGTGTAGCCCCCCCCCATCCGATAAGTACTAGTTTGAATAACACACCTGGGACTATGTTTTCATATGGTTGTGCATGACACTGAGGCAAAAACGGTGTTTTATGCTTGATCGACAATGCAAAGCATATCCCATGGGCACAATACTTTGCACACACCTTCAACTAGGTGGAATTCACTTACATGCAAAGTGGCATTCCCATTGCATAAGTGCTTGATCGGATAACACACCTAGCAGCGTGTTTTTTTACGGATGTGCATGACACTAAGGCAAAAATGGTATTTAATGCTCGATCGACCATGCAACGCATATCCAATGGGCACAATAATTTTCCTATAACTCAACCTAGGTGGTATTGAAATGTTCTCAAACAGGCACACCCATCCGATAAGTACTTGGTCAGATAACATACCTAAGAGCATGTTTTTTTGCGGATGTGCATATCACTATGGGAAAAATGTTGTATAATGCGTAATCGACCATGCAGAGCATATCTGATGGTGAAAATACTTTGCATGCATCTCAAGCTAGTTGAAGCTAGAGCCCCCATCCGATAAGTACTTGTTTGATTAACACACTTAGGACCGTGTTTTTTCATGGTTGTGCATGACACTAAGGCAAAAACGGTGTTTTATGCTTGATTGACAATTCAAAGCATATATGATGGGCACAATACTTTGCACACACCTTCAACTAGGGGGATTTGACTTACATGCAAAGTGGCATGCCCATCCCATAAGTGCTTGATCGGATAACATACCTAGCAACATGTTTTTTTACGGATGTGCATGACACTAGAGCAAAAATAGTATTTAATGCTCGATCGACCATGCACAGGATATCTGGTGGGCACAACACTTTTCATATGCCTCAACCGAGGTGGTATTGAGATGTTCTCAAAGAGGCACACCCATCCGATAAGTACTTGGTTAGATGACACACCTAAGGGCGTGTTTTTTTGCGGATGTGCATATCACTAGGGAAAAAATGGTGTATAATGCGTGATCGACCATGCAAAGCATATCCGATGTTGGCAATACTTTGTACGCACCTCAACATAGTTGAAACGGACTTGCGTGCAAAGTGGAGCCCCCATCCGGTAAGTACTTATTTGAATAACACACCTACGGCCGTGTTTTTTTATGGTTGTGCATGAAACTAAGGGAAAAACGGTGTTTTATGCTTGATCGACAATGCAAAGCATATCTGATGGGCACAATACTTTGCACACACCTTCAACTAGGTGGAATTGACGTACATGCAAAGTGGCACGCCCATCCCATAAGTGCTTGATCGGATAACATACCTAGCAGCGTGTTTTTTTACGGATGTGCACGACACTAGAGCAAAAATAGTATTTAATGCTCGATCGACCATGCAAAGGATATCCGATGGGCACAACACTTTTCGTACACCTCAACCTAGGTGGTATTGAAATGTTCTCAAAGAGGCACACCCACTGATAAGTACTTGGTCAGATAACACACCTAAGGGCGTGTTTTTTTGCAGATGTGCATACCACTAGGGAAAAACTGTGTATAATGCGTGATCGACCATGAAAATCATATCTGATGGTGACAATACTTTGCACACACCTCAAGGTAGTTAAAACGGACTTGTGTGCAAAGTGGAGCCCCCATTCGATAAGTACTTGTTTGAATAACATACCTAGGACCGTGTTTTTTCATGGTTGTGCATGACACTAAGGCAAAAACGGTGTTTTATGCTTGATCGACAATGCAAGGCATATTCGATGGGCACAATACTTTGCACACATCTTCAACTAGGTGGAATGGACTTACATGCAAAGTGGTATGCCCATCCCATAAGTGCTGGATCGGATAACATACCTAGCAACATGTTTTTTTACGGATGTGCATGACACTAGAGCAAAAATAGTATTTAATGCTCGATCGACCATGCAAAGGATATCTGGTGGGCACAACACTTTTCATATGCCTCAACCTAGGTTGTATTGAAATTTTCGCAAAGAGGCACACCCATCCGATAAGTACTTGGTTAGATAACACACCTAAGGGCGTGTTTTTTTGCGGATGTGCATATCACTAGGGAAAAAATGGTGTATAATGCGTGATCGACCATGCAAAGCATATCCGATGGTGGCAATACTTTGCATGCACCTCAACGTAGTTGAAACGGACTTGCGTGCAAAGTATAGCCCCCATCCGATAAGTACTAGTTTGAATAACACACCTAGGACCGTGTTTTTATATGGTTGTGCATGACACTGAGGCAAAAACGGTGTTTTATGCTTGATCGACGATGCAAAGCATATCCTATGGGCACAATACTTTGCACACACCTTCAACTTGGTGGAATTCACTTACATGCAAAGTGGCATTCCCATCGGATAAGTGCTTGATTGGATAACACACCTAGCAGCGTGTTTTTTTACGGATGTGCATGACACTAAGGCAAAAATGGTATTTAATGCTTGATCGACCATGCAATGCATATCCGATGGGCACAATACTTGTCCTATACCTCAACCTAGGTGGTATTGAAATGTTCTCAAAGAGGCACATCCATCCGATAAGTACTTCGTCAGATAACATACGTAAGGGCATGTTTTTTTGCGGATGTGCATATCACTATGGGAAAAACGTTGTATAATGCGTAATCGACCATGCAGAGCATATCCGATGGTGACAATACTTTGCACGCTTCTCAAGCTAGTTGAAACAGACTTGCGTGCAAACTGGAGCCCCCATCCGATAAGTACTTGTTTGATTAACACACTTAGGACCGTGTTTTTTCATGGTTGTGCATGACACTAAGGCAAAAACGGTGTTTTATGCTTGATCGACAATGCAAAGCATATCCGATGGGTACAATACTTTGCACACACCTGCAACTAGGTGGAGTTGAATTATATGCAAAGTGGTACACCCATCCCATAAGTGGTTGATCGGATTACATACCTAGCAGCGTGTTTTTTTTACGGATGTGCATGACACTAGAGCAAAAATAGTATTTAATGCTCGATCGACCATGCAAAGGATATCCGATGGGCACAATACTTTTCCTACACTGCAACCTAGGTGGTATTGAAATGTTCTCAAAGAGGCTCACCCATCCGATAAGTACTTGGTCAGATAACACACCTAAGGGCGTGTTTTTTTGCGGATGTGCATACCACTAGGGAAAAAACGGTGTATAATGTGTGATCGACCATGCAAATCATATCCGATGAGGACAATACTTTGCACACACCTCAATGTAGTTGAAACAGACTTGCGTGCAAAGTGGAGCCCCTATCCGATAAGTACTTGTTTGAATAACACACCTAGGACCGTGTTTTTTCATGGTTGTGCATGACACTAAGGCAAAAACGGTGTTTTATGCTTGATCGACAATGCAAAGCATATCCGATGGGTACAATACTTTGCACACACCTTCAACCAGGTGGAATTGACTTACATGCAGAGTGGCACACCCATCCCATAAGTGCTTGATCGGATAACATACCTAGTAGCGTGTTTTTTTACAGATGTGCATGACACTAGAGCAAAAATAGTATTTAATGCTCGATCGACCATGCAAAGGATATCCGATGGGCACAACACTTTTCGTACACCTCAACCTAGGTGGTATTGAAATGTTCTCAGTGAGGCACACCCATCCAATAAGTACTTGGTCAGATAACACACCTAATGACCTGTTTTTTTGCGGATGTCCATATCACTAGGGAAAAAATGGTGTATAATGCATGATCGACCATGCAAAGCATATCCGATGGTGACAATACTTTCCAGGCACCTCAACGTAGTTGAAACGGACTTGCTTGCAAAGTGGAGCCCCCATCTGATAAGTACTTATTTGAATAACACACCTACGGCCGTGTTTTTATATGGTTGTGCATGACACAAAGGCAAAAACAGTGTTTTATGCTTGATCGACAATGCAAAGCATATCCGATGGGCACAATACTTTGCACACACCTTCAACTAGGTGGAATTGACTTACATGCAAAGTGGCATTCCCATCGCATAAGTACTTGATCGGATAACACACCTAGCAGCGTGTTTTTTTACGAATGTGCATGACACTAAGGTAAAAATGGTATTTAATGCTCGATCGACCATGCAAAGCATATCCAATGGGCACAATACTTTTCCTATACCTTAACTTAGGTGGTATTGAAATGTTCTCAAAGAGGCACACCCATCCGATAAGTACTTGGTTAGATAACATACCTAAGGGCATGTTTTTTTGCGGATGTGCATATCACTATGGGAAAACGTTGTATAATGCGTAATCAACTATGCAAAGCATATCCGATGGTGAAAATACTTTGCACGCATCTCAACCTAGTTGAAAGGGACTTGCGACTGAGCCCCCATCCGATAAGTACTTGTTTGATTAACACACTTAGCACCGTGTTTTTTCATGGTGGTGCATGAAACTAAGGCAAAAACGGTATTTATGCTTGATCGACAATGCAAAGAATATCTGATGGGCACAATATTTTGCACACAGCTTCAACTAGGTGGAATTGACTTACATGTAAAGTGGCACTCCCATCCCATAAGTGCTTGATCGTATAACATACCTAGCAGCGTGTTTTTTTACGGATGTGCATGACACTAGAGGAAAAATAGTATTTATTGCTCGATTGATCATGCAAAGGATATCCGATGGGCACAACACTTTTCGTACGCCTCAACCTAGGTGGTATTGAAATGTTCTCAAAGAGGCACACCCATCCGATAAGTACTTGGTCAGACAACACACCTAAGGGCGTGTTTTTTTGCGGATGTGCATATCACTAGAGAAAAAATGGTGTATAAGGCGTGATCGACCATGCAAAGCATATCCGATGGTGACAATACTTTGCACGCACCTCAACATAGTTGAAATGGACTTGCGTGCAAAGCGGAGCCCCCATCTGATAAGTAGTTGTTTGAATAACACACCTAGGACCGTGTTTTTTCATGGTTGTGCATGACACTAAGGCAAAAACGGTGTTTTATGCTTGATTCACAATGCAAAGCATATCCGATGGGCACAATACTTTACACACACCTTTAGCCAGGTGGAATCGACTTAGATGCATACACACCTAGCAGCGTGGTTTTTTTACGAATGTGCATGACACTAGAGCAAAAATAGTATTTAATGCTCGATCGACCATGCAAAGCATATCCGATGGGAACAATACGTTTCCTACGCCTTAACCTAGGTGGTATTGAAATTTTGTCAAAGAGGCACACCCATCCGATAAGTAGTACTTGGTTAGATAACATACCTAAGGGCGTGTTTTTTTGTAGATGTGCATATCACTACGGGAAGAACATTGTATAATGCGTAATCGACCATGCAGAGCATATCTGATGGTGACAATACTTTGCACACATCTCAACCTAGTTGAAATGGACTTTCGTGAAAAGTGGAGCCCCCATCCAATAAGTACTTGTTTGATTAACACTCTTAGGACCGTGTTTTTTCATGGTTGTGCATGACACTAAGGCAAAAATGGTGTTTTATGCTTGATCGACAATGCAAAGTATATCCGATGGGCACAATACTTTGCACACACCTTCAACTAGGTGGAATTGACTTACATGCAAAGTGGTACACCCATCCAATAAGTGCTTGATTAAAATAACATACCTAGCAGGCTCGTGTTTTTTTACGGATGTGCATGACACTAGAGCAAAAATAGTATTTAATGCTCAATCGACCATGCAAAGGATAACTTGGCATGTCCATTTGATGAGTACTTGATGAGTACTTGGCATGTCCATTTGATGAGTACTTGATCGGATAACTTCTCCCACCAATAAATTAAGTACTAATTAAAAATTATAATAAATGAGTAGATGATTAAAAAGAGACTAATATTTATGTAATTATTGCTACTCTAGCTTGCTTGCGAAGGACTCTCACAAAGGAGATGGCTATAGATTTTGTTCCAGGAAATATTGGGATTTGAACAAGTGGAGCAATGGTCATTTGCACAGATGAGGATTCTAAAAGTCACTGATGATGGTATGGTTGATAACATAGCATCCTTATGTGATCCCTACTATGAGGTAGGCAAGAATATGAGATGGAGCATGCAATTTTTAAACATGAGAAAGAGGCACGTGGTTTTCAATGATAAAGACAAGGTATACTACAATATCAAAGGACCTAAAAAGCATGCCCATGTGCCAGGCTCTATCACTTCAAATGTGGATGATTTCAATATACTCAATTATAGAAGTGACATCTTATCTGGAGTGGATGAGTTCATTGGTTCCGAGAAACAAAATGATTTTAGAAGTGAAGCCTTATCTGAGGTGGATGAATTCTTGCACAGTGAGAAGGGCAAAGGTTTCAATAGTGATGTCTTGTCAAGTGTGGATGAGTTCATGCATATTAACAAACCTGGTGTCGATTGTGGATTTGTGAAAGCCATGCAAGATGTCCCAATGAGTGATGTTCTCTTAGGAGTGGAAGAGTTTCAAGGTTCTCAATACTCTCGTAGAATATTGAATTCATTGAATGGTCCTAAGAGTATGTTAAAAACGAGGATGAGATCAACAGAGGATTATTCAATATTTAACTTTGATTGTGATATGGACAAGGATGCAACGACCAATCATGGATGCTTGGTTACAAACAAATGTGAGGAGAAGAAGTGCATAAATACAGATAACAACGTGCACGAGGAACGAAAATGGTCATACATATGCATGAAGAGAAAGTGAATCTAGGCAGATCCACAAAAGCAACCAAAGAGGAAGAGAGTAATGAAGGAGGAGAACATGTTAAATGCATTGGGATATCTATGTTGCAAGCGAAGATGTATGTGCTTCATTGATCTTGCAGACATCAGGGAATGTAGAGGACACGTGTGGCAAAGAAGAGGAAGCGAAAGAAATGAATACCTTCTCACAAGTCTCTCTTGCTTTCTTCAGAATGGCAATAAAAGGATAAGTTCAAGACAAAAGGTAAAACCTCTCGTAAATGGAAAAAGGATTTGCAATAAGGCATATCACAATATTACTGGATTATCCCATGGTACATATTGGGATTTAGTCAGCAAGGCAAAGGGCGGCAACAAATTTAGCATTCACGGTAATAGAGGAAGGTCCAAATCAAGAATCTCAACTGTCAGGGCAGCAGCAATTTTGCAAGACTTCATACATGAAAATGCTTTACCTCAACCCCATATATCTACCAAACTCCCTAACGGTGACGTGATCACTGAAATGCACCTTCATATGGGCTTGACAAAGCTCGAAGTATTTGACTCTATTGTAGAAAAGCAAAGGCAAAGAGGGGATGCCGTAGCTTCTTCTCATACTTTGTATACTCTTTGGAAGAAGAACTTTGGATATGTTAAAATCCCAAGGATGCAAAAAATGTCAAAGTGCAATGTCTGTGATGATTTAAAGCGAGCGATTGAGAGTGCAACATGTCCAAATCAAAGGGAATTATACAAAAAAAACCGAAAATCTCATCATGACCTTATTCGACATTCCAGACAAAAATATGCATTTTGGAAGGAGCAAGCTATTTCACATCCCGATGACTACATGTGCCTTATTGTAGATGGCATGGATCAGAATACAACAACATTGCCTCATTTTGTTGCCACTTCACCTAAATTACAAGGAAAGCACTTTCTAAAGACACATCTATGTGGAGTGTTAGTGCATGGAATTAAGTTCTTTGCAGATATATGGATTGATTCCTTGCATCTACATGATAGCAATCAAGTTGTAACATCTATTATGAAGGCAATTCGCAATGTACATGCAGAAAAAGGTCGCCTACCACCGACTTTGAGAATACAAGTTGATAATTGCTGGCAAGAAAATAAGAATGTACTCATGTTTGCATTCTGCTCCATGCTAGTTGCTCATCGAATCTTCAATGAGGTCGAATGTGGATTTTTGTATGTTGGGCATACACATGAGGATATCGATCAGGTTTTTAGCACAGTCTCAAGGGAGCTTAAATGCAAGGATGTGGAGACAATAGATGACTTGGTAAGAAGATGTGGCAGGCAAGTTGGTGGTCGTAAGGAAAGTACAGTATGTGAGAGGCTCGAAAGAATGTATGATTGGAAGAGCTTCATTCTACCTTTCATACAAACGGGTGGTGATGCATTGACAGGTCATACCAATCCACACTACTTTCGTTTTTTTTAAAAAGATGAAAACCCGTAATGCAATGGCAACAGTATTCTCATGATACGAAATGGGAACCTGAAGAACCTTACAGTCTCTTAACTTCAATTCCCAGCAAGGAAAGGTATCCAACATGGGCTCCTATACAAGAATTCAATGAGAGGTCTAACTGTGAAATAGAAGGATTAAAAGCATTTATTACATACAAAGAGGAAATGCTCCGGAGATATCCTGATTCGAAGCCTACTTGGAGAGAACACACTACCACTATAATTAACAAGACACGAAATTTAATAAAGGACCTTGAGAGAATGCGAGGCTCAAAGGATGTCAAGGAAGAATGCAATATGTTTTGGCCAAATGTTCATAACGATTTGCGCCCAGCTCCAGTCTTTGAAAATGAATTTGTATCATTACTCCCACGTCCATATTGTGGACCGAAGAAGAGAGAGTTTATGCCACAAGTAGATATAGAGGTCGATTGTTTTGTTGTGGTTTGGCCATCGAATGATGAATATGAGAATGTGAAGTTTTGGGTTGCAAAAGTAGTTGATGTGCAAAGAGATGACCAAGGGAGAGCTACAACATTTACAGCGGTATGGTATGAGCCAAAGGGCAGTAAGGAGAATATGGATAACAACACATTGTATACTAATTGTATAATGAAGAAGTGGGTCCCAAATGATGAAGGTATGAGCCAAAGGGCAGTAAGGAGAATATGGATAACAACACATTGTATACTAATTGTATAATGAAGAAGTGGGTCCCAAATGATGAAGCGGTCTCTCAAGTTTCGACGGAGACAATCATAGTGTCTTGGCATTCAAGGGCAAAGAAATCAAAGAAGCGCATGGGATATGAGGTAGAAGGAAAAATAAAAATACCACAGCAAACTATTTTGCATATACACGAATTTTTAAGGATGCTCGCCATGGAGGAAGTAGAAGGAGACAACGCAAATGAAGAATGTCCATGATTAAAGCTTTGTATTGAAGTCCATTGAAGGATTTTATTTGGGTACTAGGCAAGAAGCCAATCCAAGACAATTATAATCAGAGTCATCACCTCCTATGTCAAATGAGAGTCAAAATATGCACTGGATGTCACCCAAGGGTCAAGGCTTGCTAAGACAATAGGGAGTTAATGCAGATGGCACTGGGCAAGGGACTATCACATTGAGCAATAAGACAATGGGGAGTCAATGCACCCAAGGGGCAAGGCTTGGCAAGATAACTTGTGGTAGTTAATGCAGATGGCACTTGTATTTTGCACTGGATGTCACCCAAGGGTCAAGGCTTGGCAAGACAATAGGGAGTTAATGCAGATGGCACCTGGCAAGGGACTATCGCATTGATCAATAAGACAATGGGAAGTCAATGCACCCAAGGGGCAAGGCTTGGCAAGACAAGTGGGAGTCAAATTATGCAGATGGCACGTGGCAAGGGACTGTCATGACATTGAGCAATAAGACAATGGGGAGTCAAATTATGCAGATGGCACGAATTGAGGCTCTTTAAGAGCAACAATTTAAATTGTAAACATATGTTCAATCTATATCATTTTGGATATAAAGACTCTAGCTGAGAGCAACGTCTCTCAATGTAATCATATAATAATAGCTATAATTGCTATTATACCTCTTTGGTTCAATACAAAACTTGGGTCTTATGGCATCATGTCTTTTTTCTATTTATTAAAAGTTTTAAAAATTTTGTGCATATTGCGAGTGACAATGTTATTTTCATGAAATATTTAAGTCTCCTTTCATGGATTTATAAATTTATCAGGTCAAGGAAAAACGTCAAGGAAAAATATTAAAAATAATTAAATTAACAAATAACTTAGATATAGCTAGAATTTCTAATATAGGATTATTTCAAATTCTTGCATGTTGGTGCAAAAGTATAGATTGAAAAAACAATATTTATATGTGAATATGATAGTGCCACAAAGTGAACTTTTGATTTGGGAAGAATATTTTCAAAAAGTAAAATTTTGATTTGGGAAGGATATTTTCACAAAGTAAAGTTTTCATTTGGGAAGGATTTTTGGGCTTCGTCCAAAAAACTTTATGAAAAAAACATGCAATTTGCTAATTTTTAAATACCAAATGATATTGAAGGAGCTCCAATCATCTGCATCCATCCACAACAAGGACAAGTTAGAACAGTAACCCTTAATTGTGGGAGTACAGGCTTCAAGGTGTATCTCCACTTGTTATCAATGTCACAATATCATAGGTTATTTTAATATAGTAAATTGCATCAACCTTGGATGGTGGTGCATCGTGCAACACCTCAACATTTGAGTCATAGGTATCCAAATGCTCCATGTGTATGGTGAAAGATTTTCACACGTTCTGAAACATAATTTTACATATTACCCTAGGTAGGGGGTGAAAAGTCCATTGTCCAATGGATTTTATAATATCATCACAAAAATAATAGTCAAGTTACAATGACTTATAAAATACTAAGAATATAGAAATAGAAATGAATGTTTCCAAAAGTGTTCTATTAACCCTATGGTAACGAGGGTCAAAAGCACAGTCTAGAGCAACCACTGTGAGATCATTGTGTGTGTGTGAGTAGCAATAAAGTGTTGCTTGTAATATGTTGAGCTTGAAAGTAGGTTTAGTGGGTCTAACAGGTGGGGATAGCAAAGTACTTTCTAGAAGAGACCTAGATATACTTGCAAAATCACGATCTAGAAAGAGAAAGACACATCCACACTTTGTGTTGGAGAGAGAAACTCCATACATTTGTGTTGGAGAGAGCAACTCCATACATTTTTGTAATAGAGAGGAACTCTGTACATTTGTGTTAGAGAGAGAAACATGTACACTTTGTGTCGGAGAGAGAAACATCCACACTTTGTATTTAAGCGAGGAACTCCATACACTTCTACACTTTGTGTTAGAGAGAGACTCAATCTAGGAGCATGTCTAGCTATCTCTTAATGCAAAGAAGATATGACTCTATGGGGCTCATTGTTCAATTCACCTTTTTCTTCACGTGCTTAATCTCAATTACATTCATGCTCGCTCACATTATCAATGTGTTCTAGCATGATCTCTCCCTTACGATCCAAACTCATGCCTCCTTCCTCCTTTCTCCTCCCTTCATGCTCCTTGTTCCTCCCTTCTCCTTCGGCCTTATCCTCCCTCCCTACTTTCTCCTCCCTCCTCCCTCCTTCCTTCTCCTCCCCTCCTCCTCCCTCCCTCCCTCCTCCCTCCTTCCTTCTCCTCCCTCCCTCCCTCCTTCCTCCTCCCTCCTCCCTCCTCCTTCCCTCCTCTCTCCTTCCTCCTTCCTCCTCCCTTCTCCTCAACCTTGTGCACTAATTCAAGACTAATTCTCAACCCTCCATGAAGGAGACTAGATCTCCACTCCTCAACTTTAAACTTCCACTAAAACCTACAACACATTCTCAACCTTGAACCCTGGACTTTGAGTTAGGTCTCGCAACCCTACCCTCCTTCTAAACCCTGCAAACCTTTCCTAAACCCTTGAACTCCCATGTACATGATAATCTCCATAAACCCTTCTGATCAATCCTTATTTTTCACCTATTAAGTGCACACTAGAACTACTTCCATGCTTTAGCCTAAACCTCTCACCTTTATACAACCCAAGGACCTATGCTACATATGTAAGCATCTATGCTACATATGTAAACACCTATGCTATATATGTCAGCACCTATGCTACAACAATAAATGACATGACTATAGGTGACCAACACCCTTGAAACTTGGAAATGATAGAAAAAGTGGCAACATTTGGGTTCCATCTTTGGGGAGGTTAGCACCTAAAGAGAAAGCAAATCATGTGTTTTCTCGGATGAGAAAGAACCCTTTGAAAACCATCAATGATAAAAGCAACACCCCTCCTTGTCATTCCTTTCCCACTCACTTTTGCAAGCTCTCCCTATTTTTGTATTTCTCCTTTCCCACTCACTTTTGCAAGCTCTCCCTATTGTTGTATTTCTCCTTTCCCACTCACTTTTGCAAGCTCTCTGTATTTTTGTATTTCTCCTTGACCTCCAAGTTTTGTCAATCCTCTGTATTTTTCATCCATCTCCACCCCCTCACCACCACCACTTTTTTCGTTCATCCTTTCACGACCACTCTTCTCGTTCATCCTCCATGATTTGCATCCATCTCCAACCCCTCCACCACCACTTTTTCCATCCATTCTCTAGTACTTCTGTTCATCTCCACCCTCTCCACCACCACCACTTTTTCTGTCCAGCATCACATTAAACTGATAAAGGCCGAAGGGTGTTCAGAATAATGTCTTGGGTTTGTCTTCCTCTTGGACGGGGATTTGCCAGTATAACCAGCCTTGAGATTGAGTGTAGTAAAGAACCAGGAACTAGACAAGGAATCCAGTATATCATCAAGCCACAACAGAGGATATTTGTCATGAATTGTGACTTTATCAAGTGGCTGGTAATCAATGCAGAATCAATAAGATCCATCGTCTTTTTTGACAAGATGAGGCTCACAAGCCCATGGTCTTTTTGAGTGTTCAATGACTTTATTCTTCAACATGTTGGTGACATGTTCATGGAGGACCTGAATCTCCTTGCTTGATCATCGATGTTGAGCAGTAGTAATCAGCCTAGAATTTGTTGTGGGAATTTGGTGAGAAATCGATGTTGTTGTCATTGTAGGGACCAAGCCTGCAAAAGCATTCTAAAAATTCGATAGAAGTTGTTTTATCTGAGCTTGCCTAAAGATATCTTCTTGAACCATTGAACATAGTGTGTTATCTTGGAATACAGCTAAGGAATCGACAGAATCATGGAGCTTTAAGGACTTATTTTTGAAATCAATGATAGGAGCATTTTGAAGCAACCAATCACATCCAAGGGTCACACGGAAAATTTGATGAGGTAATAATATAGTAGTTTAGACTATGAATTTAGTATTTGCTAACTGTAATTCTAAAGTAGCGCCTGAGTGTGTATCGACCTTAGTAAGATTATCACCAAAAGTGACTCGACTTAGAGGCAAGGAGTACAAGGGAATTTTTTGATTATGTAAGAAAGGTTTGTAAGCAAAAGTAAACGAACTGCCTGAATCGATCAGTACTAGCAAAGGTTTATTCTGACACAGGCTTCAATTACAAAAGCTATGGGAGGGA
Source organism: Dipteris shenzhenensis (assembly GCF_047967505.1). Classification (NCBI taxonomy): domain Eukaryota; kingdom Viridiplantae; phylum Streptophyta; class Polypodiopsida; order Gleicheniales; family Dipteridaceae; genus Dipteris; species Dipteris shenzhenensis. Next base: position 48,948,263 of record NC_141606.1, read on the forward strand.
CATAAGGAATATTTGAAGTTGGAACCTCCCTCACGTCTTGAGCTAGTCGTTTCTCGAGATTAATGAATCAAGCAAGTGTGGGGCAACCACTTGAGCATTCTGCATGGGTTGCATCATCCGACAGTGTTTACGAACATGACCATATCTGTTACATTGAAAACAACATGGTCTGCCTTGAGAATCGCTATCTGGCAAGCGTGGACGATTAGCATAAGTCAATGGCTAACTAGATCGGAATTGATTGCGTTGGAATCGCATTGCATTTTGAATGTGGTCAATGTCCATCGGGGTCCTTGGAATGCAGCCAGTCCTTGGAATGAAGGTTTGATCCCATCGACCTTTTGTTCGTCGGACCATCGGTGATACTCTGCCAAATTGGTGAAATGATCAAGCCAGAGATATACATCTTCCTCAGGAGTACCGAAAATGGGTTTCGATCGCGCGCGAGAATCATGACCCAGATGATTGATTTGTCACGACGTCAAATGAGTAGTTAGATTGGCCACATGCATATTTGGCTGGACGAGATCGGAGAGCAATACTTCATTCATAATCTACTGACGCGAGGAAGAAGTCTGCTCTTGACTCTCAAACTCCATGGAACCCGGCGTCTCCACCACTAACGTAACGACTAACTTAGCTTACGTACATAGGGTTTGACACGAAGGGAGAGAGTGAATCAAAGAAAGGGCACGACACAAGAAGACGATGCAAGAAAGGGGAGAACATCAACTGTCTTCATTCATCTCAAAGGGTCACTCTTATACAATGGCCTTCAACGGCTCTTCCGCAACTGTCTAGACTACATCAAGAAAGCTCATAGCGACTAGGCACGGTTGCCTTGCCAAGCTGGCTTACTCGTCTCAATGACGTGGGTTACGCTTGCAATAGTAGATGGCGATGCTTGTGATTCAATTCCTTCTAGTGGCACTCACACGCTAGGTGCTGTCCTTTCATCTCGGGGCCGAAGATGGAAATGAACATCCAACTCCTGAGCTTCCGGGGCGCGGTAGCCTACTAAAATGCTATGTACCATGTAGCCAAGTTTGAAATAATACGAGGATTTCACAATATTTTTTTTGAGGGAATGATGGTGGGAGGACAAAAACCGTTGTTAGTTACGAAGGTGGCATGCAGACGTAGAGTAGGAGATAATTTTATATCTAACGATAATCATGAACTGTGAGAATGCATGGTGGTAGCACAAGATGAGCAAGAAGCCAGCTGCAGCTTCTTCTCCTTCTTCCAAGCCGGCGCCCAAATCCAAGAATCCTAACGACGTTCGTGTCAGAGACGATTGCGTTGCTTCCATCATCGACCTCTTGCTCGCCGACATCCAGCAGCACATCCAAGACAAGTTCATCTTCCCCCAGACGCTCGCCCATGCAGTTGGGCGCACCATCGCCCAGGTACCCAACCGATTTTCAGGCTCATGATGCTAATTGAATTATCCTTTCGTTTGGGTTTGTGCCATTGCTAGAGTTTTGATACGTTGCTGGGTAGATCGACCTAGAGGTGGCTCGGCGTTGTCTGCCGATACCTGTAGGTCTTTCATGTTAGCTAGCGTGTTGGCGACTTTGCAGGGCTCCTAGAATAAATATTAGCACGCAGACGGTTTTTCTGACCGCCTAATGCATAGAAAACGTATGATTCCATGTTGTTTTCCTGACAGATGGTTCATATGGTTTCTGTCGCTCATGTGCAAAGAATGGAAGATTGGCTTGTCCATCTCGAGGGCAGTGCCCCCGAGGAGTGGGATCGCCCCGAGGAACCAGTTCTGCCCTTGATCGACTCCTGGGCGCGCGGCGTAATACCGTTGAAAAGAATACCCGGAAGGTGTTCTTCTCCAGAACAGGAGCAACTCAAAAGCGCGGAAGACAAGCCCCCCGTTGCAAAGCAACCTCGCAGAGGTTCAGCAATGGCTCTCTCGCAGTACGCCCAGGATGTAACGCCAAGAAGAAGATCTTCCGATGGGAGTTCAAAGCAAGGTCTGCGAGGCTCTCTTAGAAGATTTAGCGAGGGATTTTTCCCCCTAGATCAAACCAGAAAGGTGAAATTTCAAGAAAAAGGAGACGGTGATGAAGCGGAAGTCGCGAAAGAACCGAGTGTGCGGAGGAGGAGTTCCACTCCTCCACCACCGAATGAAGTCTTCCAAGGTATGTCACCTTTTCCGTGTAGAAATGACTTGTCCTAAGCCTAAACTTAAGACTAAATTTTGACGCTTTCATCTCTCATCTAATTCACACAATCCAAATTGCCTTGAGCTCCAGATTCAGAGGAACGATCTAAATCATTTGATCATCAAGTAAGGGTTCTTGGGACCCTTGTAGGCCATAAGTACCTGGCACTGGCTTCTATGGCCACTGTTTCTCCCCTTCGTCTTGTGTTCACCCATGATAACCTTTTCGCCGCCACCTTCTCTTTCACCTACAGCTTCTCTTTCATTGCCCCTCCATGTTCTTACTTTGTTCATTGCAACCAGCAGGATTCTCTCTCAGGAGTTCCCAATCATACCTCGTTTCCTCCTCTCCAAAAGTCTCATAAATGGGACCTTCTGTATGGGTGAAGACATTCTGGTCCAGGTCCCGGACTCACGTTCTCAGCACAGAAAACCTTAATAGCCAAATGTACTGCTTGGCATTCTTTCAAGCGTGCAAGTTGCAGGTCTTCATTAATGATTTGAATGCAAACCGTTCGCTGTACGTAGATCGCGTCCCCTGTACTTAGAACGTACTCTTACCTGATAGCTCTTCATAATTCCTGGTCTTCGTCGCCCTTCATTTCTTCTCTCTTGTACCACACGCGTGTTGAGTCTTGACATCAGAATTAGTGTGTTCAAAGATTCTTGATCCTTCTTGTCCGAATGCCCAGGCAGCATGTTCAATTGCCGTCAGGTCAGTCCTATATCCCCCATTGCTGCCACAAAAATTTAGCTCCTGGCCACGGTTTGGCATGGTGCGTAACATATTCTCCGAAACATCCGCTTGGTAACAAACCCGCAATTAAACTGAAGTACCGGTTTGCCTAAGCCCGAATGTTTTGCTTACGAAATACAAGAGAAGCTGCACGTGATTATCTAACAGTCCTAGTATGTCCCCCATGTTAAAATGCAACTCGTTCAAGCAAGCTCCGTTTATGATGTGTGGACATTGATCTCAAGTAGGTGCAGAGCAAGGGAAACCTGGGGATAGCATCAAACTGAGAGACATCTCAAGTGACGCAGGAGCCCGAAGGCCATCCTTGACGGGCAAAGAAGACAAGCAGACGAAAGTCTTGCGCAGCAAGTCATTGCCATCCACCCAGAAGAAGGCAGGCTGACCGAGTTTTCTGGAGAAATTATGAAGTACTTAGAATAGAAACTGCACAGATTTCTTATTTCCAGCTCTTGAATCCGATTGCCATTTAATCAGTCTCAAGATCAAAGATCATTAAAGGGTACTTGTCTGTCGATTGATATAACACTATCTTTATGTTTATGAGTAAAAGTCTTCTAAGTCGTCATTCAAACTACAAACGAATGCTCTCTCTCTCTCTCTCTCACACAAATTGTGACATTGTCGTTGTTTTATATATATGTATATATCTGAGATTTCCATCGGTATAACATTGGCTATGGGTGTCAATATACAAGCATAGTAACAATTATAAAGACGCTTAAGCACTCTTATTCTTCGGCCAATCTCTAAAAATACCTGTGTTTGTAAAAGTATCGAAAAGTTTTGGAAGCATTTTGGACGCTTATCCCCAATGCCTCATAATACCAAAGGCTCGCTCAACTCCCTTAACTCCTAAATTGCTCTTCCCCCCTCTTCCTTGTCAATGCTGCCTTGTGTATCTCTAATCTCCTCTCCTATGGGCGCAATCTCTCATCTTGTCTCTTGCCTCTTGGAAGTACTTATTTGTCTCATGTTCATGTTTAACAACTCCCAAATGAGTGTTTGAATATGTGGACTTTGATGTAGGGTAAAAGATTTGAGTCTTGAGCATACTTACAAATTCTATGATCATGCCATGGAAGTCAATACAATAACTTGAATGTAAGTGTAGTTGTACTCTTTAGGAGTGCAAACTCAATCAATTTCTTTTCTCTTTTGCTCATCTTTTCATGGATGAAACATGATTTAGCCAAATCTATGGATGAAGTAGATACATAGTGTCATAGACATGGTGTAATGTATGATCTATGCATGAAGCCAACCTACCCTTTGGAGTTGATGTGGGATGCACCACCACTTTGCTGGTCTCATTTATCTTGCCCCTTATTGCAAGACTTTGAGTTTTTCACTCCCCAACTTATGAGAATTAGATTACTTGAAAATGTGAGATGAGAAATCCTATACCACTCACCAAATTGATTAAGGAATCCACTATTTTAAGAAAAATATGTATTGAGGTATCCTCATGTTTGTGTGATTGAACCATGGTGGGTGCATTCCTCAAGAATTCAAGTAAGGGGACAAGAAATTGAAGCTCAAACATGCAAGAGCAAATCAAAAGAGTTGCAAACTATGCAAATATGAATATATGAGAATCGAATTTCCACTTCAAATATGGATAATATATGACAATCAGATTTCCACTTCAAATAAGAGGAAGAACTGCAAATGTGAGATTTGGACCATCCAATAAGAAATAAGTCTTCAAAATCAATTTAATTCTCTCCATAAAATAGAACTGGAGCAACACACTACTCTTTTGCTTGTTAGTGATAAGATGGACCATTCAACGGGGAGAGGGATGGGGAAGTTCTAGGGAAATATACTTGAAGGAATGCAAAATGAAAGTCAAAATTTGGAAGTATAGAAAAGAGAGTGTGTAAAACCATCTCTAAAAGGAGGGTGGGGTTAAAACATAAAACTCAATATTGGGTCAAAGCGTGATCAAGTGTAGTCAATTGAAAGAGCCAATTGCATAACTATTTTAGGAGCAGATTGTGATAGGCATTGGCAAGTGGGATTACAAAATTAATAATGGTCTCACAATGATGTGTAACGGCCCATGCACTCATCAAATTTTCCTAGTGAGGTGACGACGATCACATTGGAGGACCCCAATTTTCAACTAACTACCTGGATATTTAACAGCCACCATGCCTCTGCAGACTCCTTAATTGCATCGTATTGATACTATCATCAATCTTTAATTGCATATTACTATCATCTGAACACTTGGGCCTAATGGATGCTATAATTATTCTATTGCAACCACTATGCTGGTTGTTGCTAATGTAGAATATGTGGCACTCCACTTGCAGCCATAGTTAGGATCCTTGGCAGACACATGGCATAGTGTAGGCTAAAACTAGCCATACCAACAATCACGATGTAAGAATTAACCTTGTTGCCCACTCATTGCCCATATTCAACTTATACTATAGTGGTGATGCCAACCATTACAAATAGTAGCAATAGGGATTTGATTCGTAGCGGTATTAAAACGTTGTATTCAAATGTTATGAACGTTTTAAATTAGCCCATGGGCATTTTAAAACGGGCCAGTAGTGAATTTTAACCGAGATTGGTTACGATAGGTTATTGCATGGTAAATCAATATACCACATGGTATACCCATAAAACACCGTGCAGTAAGGATCTATACTGCATGGTGTTATGCACACTGCGTGGTGTTTCCATACAATGCGCTCGGGGGTCCACTAAGAAATACATAAGAGGGGGGGTCCACTAAGAAATACATAAGATAGCACGTGCAATCGACATAAGGTGTTTTATATTTTTATGGAGTTACAGAAAATATACATACATAAGGGGTTGCTTAATTAAAAAAGTGAAAAATTCCATACACAAGGGATACTTTAATCATCTCAAAATTTATAGAAGGGGTGTATATAATTTATACAAATCTGTAGGTAGGGGCTTTTTTAAATACCCCTTGATTACACGTGCTATATAGAGTTTTTACATTGTGTCCCCCTGGGACACCACACGGTATAATGGATTACATCGCGCGGTGTTTAGTTACACCATGCGGTGTTGTTAATTTATATAAACCTACACTACATTCGTACTATTAATTTACAAGGTACTTTTGAGCAATCTTTATATAGCCAAAAAAAAGGATTTGCTAGATTATTTACTAGAAAGAAATACACATATCTAGTAAAAGTCCAGACTAGAGAAAGTGAGAGTGTCCTATATAGTTTACCTAGAGAATATTTCACTATACTAGGAAAAATTTTCTCTACAGAGGGATTTCTTAAGAGAATGTTGCTAGATGGAGAAATTTTCACTATATGGGAAAAACAATCACTATATAGAGAGTCCTTTTAAGAATTTTACTAAAGGGCTGATCGGGTCAGATTGGTAGGTTCTGGGGAAGCATTGCACCTCCTTCATAGATGCCTCTACAAGTAGATCAAAACACTCTGCAAATTGTCATCAAACACAAAGGACTATAGCTTCTAATAGAGACATGATATGAAAGATTCAATCACATCTATAGATGAGCCTTGAATGCCAATATAAATTTTGTAAAAAATAGAGAAGGGATTGAAAAGTTCTGGACATTTTATTGGAAGGGGTAAAAACTATCTTGAAAATAAATAATCACACACAAAGAGTCATATCTTTTTGGCCTGGGCCTGACATTTGATACACAAACAAAATATATAGCATGGTGTGCCTTAAAGAGAGCTTCTCACTGATATAAGTTTCATCAAAATCAGAGCATTGAGGAAAAATTTATGAGCAAATACTGGCAGGGGGTCAAACCATCATGAAAAACACTTACTCCTTCTACTGATGCTAGCCTAGGAGAATACTCCCTCAATGATCAGACTTCATCAATGATCCAAGTTTAATAGAGGTTGCCTAGGATGGAACGAAGAGATCCCTTCGTGGCTTGGGAAATGGATAAACCATGTATGCACAATGAGCAGACGAATAGACAACACTTTTGAAGACTTGGGAAGAGAGAGCAATCAATTTGTCGAAAAAGGGGAGAGACACTTAAGAGAGAAAACCTGAAGTGGCCTTCATTACTAATAGAGTGAGACTCCACTCAAATGTAAATCAAATGTTAAATTACACAACACAGCGGAACAAAACTGAACAAAGAATAGAGAGTACATAACAAACTGGAGATGAAAAAAATTTTCCTTCAATACTGATGTAGTACAAATGATGGCTCCATCCACTCGTGCACTCCCACAATGGAGCTTAGATGGTGATCTAGACAGATACTAGGTGAAGAGCTACTAGCTGGAATATCTTTACTGGAAGATCTGATCTACTGCAATGGACTAGGGAGGTTGCCTCTTTATAGTTGTGAGGGCGGAAGTCAGATCAACGTAGTCAGTGGAACCGACCAATCAACCTAGTCGGTGAAGCCGACCAATCAACCTAGTCAGTGGAACCGACTAGTCGTCCATGGAATATTAAGGGAATATTTCCTATACCATCACCTCGGGGGCTCCCGTCCCCGAACCCCCACTAGGGGGGCCATTGGCCCCCCTAGGACCCCCCAACTATGGGACAGCTAGCCCTGAGGCCCTAGCAAGAATAAGAGGTTCCACACAATCACTTTTCTACCATCAACGGTCTCATTGATAGACCTCATCTAACATGCAAGTCAGGATCCATCCAATGTCCCGTGCTCACACATGGCTTCTCCTCATATGGGGGCCTTACAACTTGAGCACTTGGACCACTTGTGGTTACCAAGAGGGTGGGGCATTGAGCATATCTAACCCCCCCCCTCAATGTCCACCTTCTCGGTCCAATGCTGAGTCTCTGAAGATGACTCTGAAGTTGATCCTTCTCGAGTGCCTTGGTGAAGATATCTGCTCCATTTTGCTCTGTTGGATAGTAGACCAATTCCACTATCCCATCCTCGATCAAATCATGCACATAGTGATACTGAATCTCTATATGTTTTGTACACGCATGAAACACTGGATTTTTAGCAATGGCCATGCAACTTTGATTGTTGCACCTCAGCACAGTTGCCTCATCCTCTTGCACTCGCATGTGCCATAAGATCCTCCTCAGCCACACTGCTTCACAAGTAGCAAAACATGTTGCCTTGTACTCAACCTCGGTAGAAGACAATGCCACTGTTGGTTGTTTCTTACTGATCCACGAGAAGATACCTAAACCTATAGAGAGACAATATCCAAAAATTGATTTCCTGGAATCAACATCTCTAGCTCAAATGACCAGCCAAGGAAGTGCCCGTACCATAAGTGATGCCATAATCAAGAGTGCCCTGCACATACTTGAGCACCTGCATCCTTGCATTCCAATGATTCTCCTGGGGCTTATTGGAGAACCTGCTCAAACACCAACAGTAAAACTGATGTTCGGTCTAGTGTTGCACAGATAGATGAGACTGCCGACCAACTTTTTGTACTTCTGGATGTTTGCTGGTGGTGAGGCATCCTCACAGGCTCACATTTACCTCCATAGGTGTAGCTATCTCCTTGCACTCGAACATACCAAATGCCTTCAAGATCTCCCTTGCATATTCTTGCTCAGAGATGAAGATCTTGCCTGTCTCTTGCTAGACTTCAATCCCCAAATAGTAGTGCATCAAGCCTAAATCTGTCATCTCAAACTCTATGCTCAATGCCTTTCTAGTTTGTTGGATCATGTCTTTATAGAATCACCTGCAATAAGGAGATCATCCACGTATAGAACAATAATAGTAAATTTTCCACCTTTCTTGTACACATACAAGTTAGCATCTGAGGCATATCTTTTGAAGTTTAATTTATGAAAGAATTTGTCTATCCATTGGTACCATGCTCTTGGGGCCTGTTTTAGCCCGTACAGAGTCTTCTTCAGCCAGGTGGCTGAGCCACATACACCTCCTCCTTGAGGTCACCATTGAAGAATGCTGATTTAACATCCATTTGAGAAACTGGCCACTTTTTATGAGCAGCCACCGATAGTACTATGCAAATAGTGGTCATTCTGGTAGTCAGAGCAAAAGATTCCTGAAAATCAAACCCTTCAACTTATGAAAATCCTTGTGCAACCAATCTGGCTTTGTACTTTTCCAAAGTCCCATTGGCCTTGTACTTTACCTTCCAAACCCACTTGGTGCCAATAACCTTTCTGTTAGGTGGTTGATCTACCAGCTCCCAAGTTTCATTCTTCATGATGTTGTCATATTCTACTTGCATAGCATTTTTCCAATCTCGATCTGCAAGTGCTTCCTCCAAATTCGCAAGCTCCTTTACTTCTGCAATAATCTCAGCCATCAAGGTCATATTGACTATGTGAGCAGAAGCCCTCCTTTGCTCCTCGATTCTATGAGATCACCTTGGTCCATCTCCATGATGCTCAATAGACATAGGCATTTGGTTATCATGGTCGTAGTGCTGCCTTACCCATCGTGGCAATGGCTTTTCCGGTGGTGTAACAATAGGTTGGTGACTTATACCTTCATCATCTAATATTTCCACCTCCTTTATAGCTCCTGGGACATGTCCATAGTGAATTACCTCTTCACTTGATGATAAAGTGGAAGAGCTCTTCTCTGCCTCCACTGCATGTGGCTACTCCCTGAACACCACATCACGGCTCGCTATGATCTTCTTTGCCTCTCGGTCATACAACTTATAGGCTTCTTCTCATCACAATAGCTTAAGAAGATACATTTGGTGCCTTTTGGTTGTAGCTTGTTTCTCTCTTTGTTTGGTACATGCGCATAGAATTCACACCCAAACATTCTAAAGTGGGAGAAAGATGGCTTCTTACCATTGTAAGCCTCATGTGGTGTTTTACCTTTGAGTGCCTTTATATAGTTGCGATTAAGGATGTAAATCGCAGTATTGACAGCCTTAGCCCAAAAGTGGTTTGGCAGTCCAGCATCTTTCAACATACACCTCCCCATCTCCACGGTGGTCCACATTCGGTGTTCAACAGCCGAATTTTGCTGAGGCATATGTGGTGTCGTCATTTGTCGCTTAATCCCTTTGCTCTTGCAAAAATCTCCAAACTCTATAGAAACAAACTCACCACCACCATCTGATCTAATTTTCTTCACTTTTCTCCCTGTTTCATTTTCAACAAGCCATAGCCATTCTTTCAATTTACCAAAAGCTTGAGCCTTTTCATGAAGAAAGTACACCCACATCTTCCTACTATAGTTGTCAACAATCAATAAAAAATAGGAAGATTCCCCCAAGGCCTGTGTAGGCATCTTACCGCACAAGTCAACATGCACCAACTCTAGAGGAGCATTTGCTCTATTCTTACTTTCTTGTGGGAATGCCTTTCTCTGTTGCTTGCCCATCATGCAAGCTTCACATGGTTCTTTGATTTCTACTACTGCAAGTAAGTGAGCAACCATACCTTACTTCTGCATCTCCTTTAGCACTGCAAATCCGATGTGGCTGAATATTTTGTGCCAAAGACTGCTTGTGCCCACTCCAGTGGTGGCTATAAGACCATTTAGCTCATACAGGTTGTTCCTTCTTACTCCTATGCCAACAAGATTGTCAGCACTATCTAGATTTTTTGCTCCTGTTTTGTTGAACCTCACCTCATGGTCAAGGTCAGTTATGGAAGCAACTGATAGAAAATTTCTCTTGATTTGTGGAACATACAGCAGATTAGATAGTTTTAACATCTCCATTTACAGAAACAAATGAAACCATACCTATATCCTCAATAGGGCATTTTGTGTTATTTCCAACTGTCATGGTGATGGGTTCCTGTAGAGGCTGCATGGAACAATATAGACCCTTCTTGCAGGTCTTGTGACGGGAGGCACCACTATCCAACACCCATGAATCAGTGATTGAAGCTTCTTGAATTGAGGAACACTCTTCCTCAATGGCCAGAAATAGATCCAACTCTGCTTCCATTGTGTTAGCTATTATCTATCTTCTTCAAGGTACCATTCTATTAGCTATTATTTGGCCCTTCTTCTTGCAGTAGAAGCATTCTCCCTGAAACTTCTTCTTGCCACCCTTCTTCTTTTTGTCACCATTGGTAGAGGACTCACCTCTGGTGGAGGAACCACCTTTGCCTTTTGTAGTGGCAAAGAATGCAGCATCCCCATTGCCACCTTCATCTTGAGCTTTAAGCCTCAATTCCTCCTCCATAAGTAAAGCACAAAACTCCTCAAATGACAATGGTTGGGGTCTCACCTGAGTGTTAAGCACTATTACCAATCCATTAAACCTTGGTGGACATATCCAGAGACACCGCCGAGCTAGCTCTTTGCTAGTCTTTTGTATCACAGCACCAGCCATCTGGTTATGTAGATTTTTGATTCGGGTTATGAACGCCTCCGCTATCTCTCCTTCATTAAACTTCTCAGCTCTGCGAGCCAATTCTCTAGGTTATGGATCCTTGTCTGATTCTGCATCTCATACTGACTCTTCAATATGTTCCAGGCCACAGTTGCCTTTAATCTATGCTGAATCAAGGTCAAAACACTATCAGTAGTACTTGTAACCCGGGCACACAGAGCATCTACATTCCTATGTTTCGAAGCTCATAGAAGGTTGCCATTAGGAGGTATCATACTCCCGGATTTGCTGGGTTGGGGGTTCCTTGTGGTTCTGGGTCAGTCCGCAATACTATCTCTAGAAGCTCATATGAATCTAGAATAGTAGTAATTTTAAACTTAGAGTGTGGTTTGTACCATCTAGCTTGCCTTTAATGAAGGCTGGTGGGTGAATCCTCAATGCTTGGATTGTTGGTGCAGTAGTAGCTGCTAAACTCAAGCCGCTTCCTGTTGATCTGCTTTCTATTGCCATCACTTCGTATGCTATTGAAACCCTTACCTCTCTTCTATTCTTCGATCTTAGAGCTGCTTGGGCTCTGATACCATGTTAAATTACAAGGCACAGTGGAACAGAGACTGAACAAAGAATAGAGAGTACACAACAAACTAGAGATGAACAAAATTTTCCTTCAATACTGATGTAGTACAGATGATGGTTTCATTAACTCGTGCACTCCCACAATGGAGCTTAGATGGTGATCTAGATAGATACTAGGTGAAGAGCTACTAGTTGGAAGATCTGATCTGGTGCAATGGACTGGGGAGGTCGCCTCTTCATAGCTATGAGGGCAGTAGTCCGATCAACGTAGTTGGTGGAACTGACCAGTCAACCTAGTCGGTGAAGCCAACCAATCAACCTAGTCAGTGAAACCAACTAGTCGTCCATGGAATATTTGGGAAATATTCCCTATACCATAACCACTAGGGATCCTTGCCCCTGAACCCCCAATAGGGGGGCCGCTGGCCCCCGTAGGACCCCTCAACTGGGGGCCAGCTGGCCCTCAGGCCCCAGCAAGAATAAGGGGCTCCCACACAATCACCTTTCTACCATCAACGGTCTCATTGATAGACCTCATCTGACATGCAAGTCAGGATCCATCCAGTGTCCCAGGCTCACACATGGCATCTCCTCGTATGGGGGCCTTACAACTTGAGCACCTTGGACCACTAGTGGTTACCAAGAGGGTGGGGCATTGAGCATATCTAACATCAAAATACTACAAACACAAGGGAGAAGAAGAGGTTTCATACATACAAGAGGAAACGGGAGCTCCAAGACTACTCATATAAAAGAGAATGAACTAGAGAGATATGGAGAAGAAGAGGTTTCATACATACAAGAGGGAGCAAGATCTCCAAGACCACTCATAGAAAGAGAATGAACTAGAGATATATGGACTCAAGAGTCTACATAAGAGGATATCTACAAGAGGGAGAGAGAGGGCTCATGGAAGAGGCTTGAAGAGACTATAGCTACAACAAAATGAGGCTCAATGGTGGAAGAGAGATGTTGAACAAGGGAGAGGAGGGCTCCTTTTCTAGAGATTTTGTCACCCTCCTTCACCCATTTACAATTGTTGCTTGTAGATTCCTTTCTACATCAATCACATAAGCTTGCATGTCACCATCCATGTCCTTTTTGGCTAGTGTCCCATTAAAAGATGCTCAAGACTCTTAAAAGATTGAGAAAGTCAAGAATCTCCCTATATGGAGCCCATAGGGACCTCTCTTTTCCAAATGTCCACATCCTCCTTATTCAACATAGGAATGGTAGAAGGATTCCTATTGACTCCACACTCTTCCACACTCCCCCACATTCCTTCCACATGCTTGGCATGTGATCTCTCTTACATTATTGGAACACATGGACATGAATCCCACTCTTTATATGACTCACTCTTCCTATTTTCTAAAATCCCTATAATATCCCATACACAAATAACTATCACCCCATACCAAGGTATTTATCATTCATACACATGGTATTTACAATGATCCATTCCACTCATCCTCTCAATCCTATATAATATTAATCTTAGAAAATAGAAATAAGTGAGAGACACTAGGTTGTCACTTGATACTCACACTCTTATGAAACATAGAGAAAAGAAATACCAATTCCCAATAAAACATATCAATTAATCTTGGCATCATATCTTTCCCCCCCCCCAACATATCCTCTCTAGTAATAGAGAGGTGGTCGAGCATATAAGAATTTAAGGTGATACTCATTGGTGCATTTGGGAATCACCATACCATCAACATCCTCAAGTTCATAGGTTCCATTGGTGAAGTTTCTCTTGATTCAATATGGTCCCTCCCATTGGGGACAATAAACTTTTTGTCTAGCTGCTTGTCCAAATGGCTATCATATCTCATGACCAAATCTCCTTCTACAATATCCTTCTTCTTGTGTAATTTGGTGTCAAAATGGGCCTTGTGCCACTTTTGAGAAGTTTCCAAGTTTTGCAAGATCTATAATCTGCATTCATTCAAGACTTCTAACTATACGAAGCAGTGAGTACATGCATCTTCATGTCCTATTCTTGCAACAGTAGTTCGAAGACTATGTATCTCCAATTCAATGGGCAAAATGGCTTCTATCCCGTACACTAGTTGGAATGGTGTAAACCCAATATCTAGCTTGTATGTGGTTCTATAAGACCATAAAACTTCTTCCAAGTGCCTATCCGAATGCCTTTTATTGGTGTCTACAAGATTTCCCATTGAATTGCATAACAATCCATTTGTTTTCTTAATCGAGTCATTAAACTTTGACACCATTCATATACATCCTTATGGAGGCATGGCCAAAAGTAACCTCCATTAAGAATTCTCCTAGCTATGCTCACTGAAGCAAAATGACCGGAGCATTCATGACACATTTTTAAAATTCTCCTACTTTTCGTGCTCTTTCTATGAAATGGACCACTCAACAGAGCACCTTATCTTTCCCAATTTACAAAGAATGTCATCAACAATAGTATAGGGGCAAGCTGCTTTTATTGTGGATTTAACCCTTGAGGAAACATGCCTTCTTCCACATATGGCTGAACATCTTGCAATTTTGGCCATCCAGTGTCTACCAAAGAAACCACCCCCCATCTTGTACCACAATGGCTTGAGTCGCTAACTCATCCACCCTTTGATTTTCTTTTCTATTTATATGAACAAACTTGCAAAAATCCAATTGACTACATAGTTCCATAGCCTTCTGATTAAACTCCTTCAAATGAGGACTTCTTGTCTTGTAATTCCCTTGCATTTGTTTTATAATAAGGTGAGAATCATGGTACATACATACTTACAAAACATGAGGGTATGCTAGAATACATACCCTTGAGACATTAGTAACATTGATAATATAGTGGAAATGGGGGAACCCCTATACCTAGAAGTAATTAAAGTATGAAAAGGAACTCATTGTTTTTTAAGATTGGGATAGTATCTCATGAACTACTTTGATTTGGGGTACTAGACCAATGACATCCACAAAGGTATATGAAGGGGAATATTATCCTCTTACTTACAATTCTTTAACCTGACTTTGAAGACAACCCTCCAAACTAAGAATCAAAGCATTATACTTAGCTACATTATTAGTTGTGATACTTGGAAGCTCTTGTCCTCTTGCCCATACCTCTTGACATTTAGAATTCATGAAGACCATCAAACCGGCTCCTTGTTGAGTGAGGGACTAAAATCCCCATCAAAATACAAAATAAAAGCTGTTGGTGGTATCTCTCTTTCATCCTTAATGTCCTCCTTACATTTCTTTTCTTCTCCTAGATCCTCCTGTTCTTTGAGAAAATCTACCATAGTGGACCTAGTGGTATTTTCAATGACAAAAGAGAAAGAGAACTCTTGAAGCTTTGACAACCATTTTGCAAATCTCCCCCCAACATTAGGCTTATAAACTAGATATGCTAATACAAACTGAGAGGAAAGGAAGAAAAATGGCTGAGCAATAAATAGAGAATAAATAGGAGCCAAACTTTCTGACTAAAAACACCAAAGAGAGAGCTTGTCGCTCCATTTCTTCATATCTTGTTTCCACCTTTGTAAGCTATTAGATGGCATAATAGATGGGTTACATTCTACCTACCTCTACTTTTTGTAGCAATATTGCACCAATAAAATGCAAAGGTACACTTAGGATTTACATAAAATTCTTGGGACCACCAATCAGGGGACATCAATATTGGGTCCTTACTCATGGCCTCCTTAAGTTGTTTAAAAGACTCCTATTGCTCCACACCCCATTAGAAAGAAACATGCTTTTCAACAAGTTCATTGGATGCACTATCTCTGTGAAATCATCACAAAAGCGTTTTGATAATATTTGCTCTTTCCTAGAATTCTATGAACATGAGTCACACTATCAAGACTTGGCAATGATGTCTTCTTTTGATATTCTACTCCAATCACATATAGAATACACCTCATGCGCTACTACTTGGTCTAGTATTTCATCTTGGAATGGCAAGGGAAAATGATCCCTCAGTGCATGCATTCAAAGGATGAAAGTCCACATAAACCCACCACTTATTTCCTTTCTTTGGTGTGACAAATACAAGAGATATCCATTCTGAATTGTCCATAGGAAAGATGAATCCAGCCTCAGGTAGTTGTGTTACCTCCTTCTTTAGTGCCTCAACTTGGATCACCTCTAATTGCCTTAAGCATTGCACAACTGGCTTGCTTTTTGGCTTCAACTCAACCTTGTGCTCCACAGGAGAAACTGTTCAAACCTGTAAATAACTTGTTGCAAAGAGATATGGAAAATCATCTAACATATCCAAGTACTAGCGCTTCTCACTACCTGATAGAGTATCACCAAGAAGCTTTTCATTATGTTGGCGCCTTTCAGTTCCACATGAAGTGTATCTAAAAGATCTTCTTGTATCATCACCTTGTTCCCTCCTGACTCCTCTCAATCACCACCAAGACAAAGACCAAAGGCCCCTCCTTCCACCTCACCCTATGAGTTGGACTCCTTGGAGCTATACCCTATCTCTTCTTCTTCATCGCTTAAGTCAGAGCTCAAACTCTTTGATGTTGAAGAGTACTCCTTGACAACTTGCTTTTTGCATCTTATGATGTTTTAGCACACCTTCTTATCATTTCCTCACAAAATAAATTCTCCAGTATCCCACTTTTGAATAGCCTTCACTTGCATAGTGAAGACCTTCCCAAATTCAATGGATAGGAACGTAGCCATGGTAGGATCACCTAAAAAGTAGTGGCACATAAATTTCACATACATCCACTTCTAGATTCTTCACAACTCCCAAGGTCTTTACCCTAGTGTTTTCAGCCAATTTGATGGGATAAGGTGAGGTAGTACTAGAGTATTTTAAATCAGTATCTATCATGGTATTCTCACTCATGACATTAATCGATGCACCTCCATTAATGTAAAAATTAGAAATCACTTGACCATTAATGATGACATTAACCACATGTACATCATCACCAACATCTACAGGAGTGGCACTTTTCTTCTTTTTCTTATTTGACACCCTTGTGCTTGCTAGCTTTCCCCATTCTTCTTATAGTTTTGGAGACAAAGAAAATAACTGGAAATTAAATACAATTTCAAATCAGCAAACTCTGCCATCAATTGGGAGATATTATTGATCTAACTTAGAGGACTTTGGTATGTGACAAGTTCCCATTACCTCCACCTTAGAAGTTGAAATTGGTGAAGACACAAAAGTGGATTTGATATGTAGAGAAGCTTCTTTCTTGGTTGCAATGTAGAATGCCTACATGTATATTGTTGGATCTTTACTCATTACTTTTGAGCGAGGATGAGGCTCCAAATGTGAAGAGAGTGGGAGAGAAGTAAAGAGTCTCACTTGCAACTTTCTCACATACACAATGGGGGAATACACACAAAGGTGGAGGCTGAAAACAGTTTTCCTCTTCTTAGTTGTGAAAGTTAAAAGAACTCTCTCTTAGTACAAAAGGAATAGATGTACCCTATATGTGGGTCTCAAACCAAACTTAGCTAACCTAGGTGGCATACTAAGTGAGCCACTAGCTAGAGTACATAAAGATAGCTGTCATCCAGCTATTATTCATGGGCGGTGTACCAACCGCATCTGCAGCTAACAAGTCGGTGACATAAATGCATAACGGTCACCTTGCCATATCACAAGTGGAGCTCGATATCTCAACACTCCCCCTCGAAGCTCAATCACAATTCCTACACACCAAGTAAGTCTCTGAACTTGCACAACTTCTCTACACCAAATGCCTTCATGAATATGTCAGCTACCTGATCCTCTATGCTGACATAAACTAGATCAATAAAACCTACTAGAACCTTCTCCCACACATAGTAATAATGCACCTCAATGTGCTTTTTTCTAGCTAATAGACTAGGTTATTTGCCATGTACACTGCTCATGTTGTCACAATAAATGACAATTGGACCATTTGTAGACTGATGCATATCATAAAGTAGCTTACGCAACCAAGCTACCTCACATGCAGCCATTGCTACACCCCTGTATTTAGCCTGTGTGCTCGACAAGGCAACTGTAGGCTATTTCTTGTTGCTCCAAGTGACTGTAGCACTCCCAAAAGAAAACACATATGCACTAGTAGATCGTCTATCAGAAATACTACCAGCCCAATCAGCATCAGTGTATCCATGCAACTGTATCTGAACCCCAGTCTCATAAAATAGTCCATACTGCAATGTGGACTTCACATACCTCAGTATGCATCTAGCCGCATCCAAATGCAGTTTCCTTAGAGCCTGCATAAACTGACTTACCAACCCAATAGCATTGCTTAAATCTGGCCTAGTAATAGTCATATAAATCAAACATCTTGCTATGTGTCTATACATAGTAGGGTCTTCCAAAACCTCACCTTCATCTGCGCTCAACTTTACATTCTAGTCCAAAGGAACTGAAATAGGGTTACAGCCTGTCATCCCATATTTGGACATCATATCCAATCCATATTGCCTCTGCAAGAGCCATATCCCACTTGTGGATCTAATCACCTCAATGCCCAAGAAGTAACACAGCTCTCCCAAATCCTTCATCTCAAACTTCTACTTCAATAGCATTTTCAGATGAAGGATATCTTCATCACTGTCGCCTATGATGATCAAATCATCAACATAAATGACAAGCAACATAATGCCTTTCTCTATTTTTCTCACATAAATTGAGAAATTTGCCGTGGAAATCTAAAAGCCAATAGTGATAAGATACTATCCTATCTTGTTAGACCATGCTCTGGGTGCTTGCTTCAAGCCATACAAGGCTTTCTTCAACTTGAAAACAAACTTAGGATGAACAACATGCACATAACCTAGTGGTTGCTCCATATAGACCTCTTCTTGCAAATCACCATGCAAGAAAGCATTCTTTACATCCATCTGATGTAAAGACCATCCCTTTGATGCAGCCATAGAAATGACTGCTCTTACACTTGCCATCCTTGCAACCGGACTAAATGTTTCTTCATAATCAATGCCATATGTCTGTGCATACCCCTTGACAACTAATCTTGCCTTGTATCTACTGACAGAACCATCTGCATTGTGCTTCACCTTATAAACCCACTTACAGCCAATTGCATTCTTGTCTTTAGGCAAAGGCACCAATTCCCATGTAGCATTTGCTTCCAAGGCATCCATTTCTTCATCCATGTCTTTCTCCCATTTTTCTTTTCCCATGGCTTGCTCAAAAGAAGTGGGTTTTGGTTCTTGTATCACTTTGACCATATAGGCATAGTGAATGGCTGTAACTCCATCATATTTTAGCCTATTCACATGATACTTAACTCTGGTAGACCTGCGTAAAATAGGCTCACTACTAGGTGCTCTTAAAACATCCCTTGTCTTCCTTACTCCAGGTGTAACAATACAAGGAATACCTAACTCATCATCAAGGCTCTGTTCTGAGCCACTGGATTCACCATCCACATAAGAATGACCTGCATTCACATCAACCTATTAGAGTTAGCTCAAATGTCCACCTCTCATGTAACCCACCAATATTCTGTGTACCCAATGTTGTAAGGCCCCCATATGAGGAGAAGCCATGATGGGTATCAGATATTGGGAGGGATCCCCAGTTTAGACACTGGAAGGGGTCTTAGAGTAGACCAGATGGTTATGAGACGGCTTAGGAGCCAAGAGTAGATACCCGTCTGCAAAAAGGGGGGGTTCAGGGGGGCGATAGCCCCCCCGATAGCAGGGGGTCCGGGGGGCGCAGGCCCCCGGTGGGGGTCTGGGGGCAAAGCCCCCAGCGGCATGTTTTCTGAAGGGTCGGCTGGTCTTCCAGGCCGACTGTCTATTAGGCCGACTGCCTATTACAAGGCCGACCGTCAACCGACTTACACTATATAATAGTGGCCACCCCCTATCATCAGATTACATGTTCTTCACACTCATAGTCCTCCGTCCAGCATCTGTCTAAATCACCATCGAAGCTCTGTCTGTAGAGCGTACAGGTGGACAACCAACCATCAGTTGTATCAGCAGTTTGGTATATCAGAATTTTTTGTATTCTCTCCAGCTTTCCATCGTGCACTTGCGTTTTGTTGTTATCTTCCGCTGCGTACTATTTTCTTATATGGTATCAGAGCTCAGGCTATCTGAGTAATGACTTTATTGCAAGTTCAACGAGCTTTGTTAGCAAAGGCTACTAGGAGTGATGGCTGCACCAATGCCATTGCGAATTCGTCCACCTGCCTTCAATGAAGGCAAGCTCGATGGGACGAATTATACTTTGTGGAAATTCAAGATCAGCGTGATCTTGGATTCATACGAGCTTCTGGATACTGTTCTGGGATTGGATCCAGAATCGGTTGGAACACTGAATCCAAACAACCGCAACGTCATAACCCCACCGAATGCAGATCTTCTTCGGGCATGGAAACAAAGGAATGCAGATGCACTCTGCGCTCTTGTTACCAGTTCAAGTGATTCTGTTTTGACTCTGATTCAGCATACAGACAAGGCAAGTGAGGCTTGGAACATACTGAAAGGTCAGTATGAAACGCGGAATCAGACCAGAATTCAAAATCTGGAGAATATGCTTGCTACAGAGAGGTGCTCTGATGGAGAATCAGCTGAGACATTCATCACACGGATCAAGAATCTATGTGATCAGATGGCGGCGGTTGGGATTACAAAGACCAGCGAAGAGTTGGCCAGAAGGTGCATTCGGATCCTTTCACAAAAGTACGATGCGTTGGTCACGACACTCAACACGCAGGTAAGAAATCCACCCCTCACTTTTGAAGAGTTTAGCGGATGCTCCTAGAGGAGGAGATGCGAATGAAGACCCGCGATGGCGGAAGTGATGTAGCATTCTCAGCCACATCCAAAGGGAAGGGTGGAGAGAAGAAGAATGGTAAGAAGAAGAAGTTTTCAGGTAAGTGCCACTACTGCAACAAAAGCGGTCACATGATCAAGGATTGCAGAAAGAAGCAGCAGGATGAAAAGAACGGCACTACACAATCTTCTTCGAAAGGCAAGGAATCTGCCAACACAGTTGAAACTGAGTTGGAGCTATGGGTTGCAATTGAAGAAATATGCTCCTCAACAGAAGTTTCAACAACGAATGATTCGTGGCTCCTTGATAGTGGAGCGTCCCATCACATGACCAGAAAGAAGGACTAGTATAGCTCTTTCAAGCCTCTACAAGAGCCCATGAATGTGACGGTCGGTAATAATGCAAAATGCCCTGTGGAAGGTACAGGTACTATCGCTCTTTCCATTCAAGAAGGTGAAACTAAAGAGCTTTCTGATGTATTACTAGTTCCTCAGTTAAAGAAGAACTTGCTTTCGGTTGCTGCGATAACTGATCGCAACTTGGAGGTGCGTTTCAAGAGGACCGGAGCAGAAATCCTTAATGCAGCGGGCAAGGTGGTCGGCAAGGCAGTAAGGAAGAACAATCTCTACGAGCTGATGGCACTAACAGTCTCTTCAGGAGTGGGCATCAGTAAGGTATGGCATGAAAGATTTGGTCATCTTAGTTATCCTATTCTTTTGGAAATGCAGAAAACAGGGATGGTTGCACACTTGCCTGCACTCTCAAAGGTGCAGGAACCTTGTGAAGCTTGTATGATGGGCAAGCAACAAAGGAAGGCCTTTCCACATGAGAGCGGCTATTGGGCAAAGGCTCCTCTACAATTGGTTCATGCTGATCTCAGTGGGAAAGCTCCGACTCAAGCTTTGGGGGGATGTAACTACTATATGCTTATCGTCGACGACTACAGTAGATACATGTGGGTGTATTTTCTACGAGATAAGGCTGAAGCTTGGAAAATTCAAACAGTGGCAAAAGATGGTGGAAAACGAAAGCGGGCTGAAGGTAAAGAAGCTTCGCACGGATCAAGGAGGAGAGTTCCTGTCAAAAGAGTTCGACACATACTTGCACGAGAATGGCATTAAGCGCCAACTCACGACTGCACATACTCCGCAACAAAATGGTGTTGTAGAGCGTCGCAATCGTACTGTCATGGAGATGGCACGATGCATGGCACTAGGTAAAGGACTGCCTAAGTCTTTTTGGGCTAAGGTAATCAATACAGCAGTCTACATCCTCAATCGAAGCTTCACAAAGGCCTTGATGGGCAAAAGACCTTTGGAGGCTTACTCAGGTAAAAAGCCTTCCGCTTCTCATTTCAGAACATTTGGATGTGAGTGCTTTGTTCATGTTCCAGATAGCACCAGAAAGAAATTAGATCCAAAGAGCAGAAAGTGTATCTTCATGGGTTATAGCCAGGAGTCAAAGGCATACCGGCTATATGATCCAGAGGCAAAGAAGATCGTGGTTAGTCGTGATGTGGTGTTTTGGGAACAGCCACATACAGTGGAGGAGGAGGTATGCCCTTCCACTTTATCATCAGCCATAAAAGTAACTCACCTTGTGCCCGTATCTAAAGCAGAGTTGCAGAATGAGGAGGAGTACTTCGAGGAACAGACTCCACCAACACCACAACATGCCTTGGCTCCACAAGGTAAGCCACTTCCAAAGTGGGCAAGGCAGCTCTTTGATGAGAAGAATCTGGTTCCAGACTTGGCGGAGTCATCTGCAGATGGACTTCGACGATCAAAGAGGATAGAGGAGCAGAAAAGGGCTTCTGAACACATAGTCAATATGGCCTTGATGGCTAAGATTATGAAAGTTCAAGAGCCTACAAATTTGGATGAAGCAATGGCCGATCCAAATTGGAAAGCTGCCATGCAAGAGGAGTATGACAGCATCATGAAGAATCAGACTTGGGACTTGGTTGATCGTCCAGTAAAAAGGAAGATCATTGGTACCAAATGGGTATGGAAGGCCAAGTACAAATCTGATGGATCTTTGGAAAAGTACAAGGCTAGGCTTGTTGCACAAGGATACTCTCAAGTTGAAGGCTTTGATTTTGAGGATTCCTTTGCTTCTACAGCAAGGATGACAACTATTCGGGTGGTACTTGCCTTGGCTGCTCATAAGCAGTGGCCGGTGTTTCAAATGGATGTGAAATCTGCGTTCTTGAATGGACATCTCAAGGAGGAGGTATATGTGTTCCAGCCACCAGGATTTGAGGTGCCCAATTCAGAGAACAAGGTTTGCAGACTAAAGAAGGCATCGTACGGGCTGAAATAGGCCCCAAGGGCATGGTAGCAATGGATTGATAGCTTTCTCATATCTATTGGTTTCTCAAAAAGTGCTTCTGATGCTAACCTGTATGTTTGTAAGCAGGATGGCAAGTATGTGGTAATAGTCCTTTACGTGGATGACTTGATCATCATAGGAGATCATGAGAAGATGCTGCAACAGTTGAGGGAGTCGTTGAGTTCCGAGTTTGAGATGACAGATTTGGGGCTCATGCACTTTTGCCTCGACATTGAGGTTTGGCAAAAACCTGGCAGGATTTTCATCTCTCAGCAGAGATATGCTCGCGAGATCTTGAAGGCATTCGATATGACCAAGTGTAAGGACGTGGTCTCTCCCATGGAGGTGAATGGTAAGCTCTCAGTGGAGGATGCATCACCACTTGTCGACATCAAGGAGTATAGGAAACTTGTGGGGAGTCTCATTTTTCTGTGCAACACTAGACCTGATATCAGCTTTGTAGTTGGTGTACTTAGTAGGTTCTCAAATCAACCTCGAGAGAACCATTGGAAAGCAGGGATGCATGTGCTAAAGTACGTGAAAGGTACACTAGAGTATGGCATTACCTACAGAGCAGGGAAGGCCTTGGCGGGTTACTGTGACTCAGATTGGGCGGGAGATTGTGATTCTAGAAAGTTAGTTTTTGGATATTGTTTCTCACTTGGTTCAGGAGTGTTCTCTTGGATTAGCAAGAAGCAACCAACAGTGGCACTATCTTCGACGGAAGTTGAGTACAAGACAGCATGCATTGCTGCTTGTGAAGCAGTTTGGCTAAGGAGGATCTTGCAAGACATAGGAGTTCCAATCGAAGATGCAACGGTTCTAAAATGCGACAATCAGAGTTGCATGGCCATCGCAAAGAATCCTGTGTTCCATGCTCGTACAAAGCACATAGAGATCCAGTATCACTACGTACGAGAGTTCATCGAGGATGGAGTCATAGAGCTGGAGTATTGTCCCACAGAGGACAATTGCACAGACATCTTCACGAAGGCTCTTGGGAGTGATTTATTGTTGCAGCATCTACATCGACTCGGCATTGGGCCGAACACGTAGTTCATGAACATTGAGGGGGGGTGTTAGCTCAAATGTCCACCTCTCATGTAACCCACCAATATTCTGTGTACCCAATGTTGTAAGGCCCCCATATGAGGAGAAGCCATGATGGGTATCGGATATTGGGAGGGATCCCTAGTTTAGACACTGGAAGGGGTCTTAGAGTAGACCAGATGGTTATGAGACGGCTTAGGAGCCAAGAGTAGATACCCGTCTGCAAAAAGGGGGGGTTTGGGGGGGCGATAGCCCCCCCGATAGCAGGGGGTCCGGGGGGCACAGGCCCCCGGAGGGGGTCTGGGGGCAAAGCCCCCAGCGGCATTGCTAGAGGACACTATAGGTCCACTAATATTTTGTGATTGCTGCTGTGAATTTTGTGCATCATTACCATTTTGTGCATCTACATCATCTATCACATTTATTGGTTTATACCAACTGATCATCTCATAAAAAACAACATCTCTATTGACTGTAAACTTATGAGTAGAAGGGTTATAGCATCTATACCCTTTCTGCTGCAGAGAATAACCAATAAAGATGCACTTCTCAACTTTTGGATCCAACTTGGATCTCAAATCATCTGGCACATGAACATAGGCAATGCAACCAAAAACTTTCAAATGAGAAATATTTGGTTTCCTACCTCTCCTCTGGCATCATGCCATGTATTGGTCTTGGTCATTATGTAGACTAATGTAGCAACTGCTTCAGCCCAATAATAATCTGGCAGGTCTTTTTCATTGAGCATGGCACGAGATACCTCTCCAATATGCATGTTTTTCCTCTCTACAAGTCCATTTTGCTGTGGGGTATGATTGCATGAATATTGCTGCTTTATGCCATGCTCCTACAGGAACCTTGCAAACTCATTTGAGAAGTACTCTCCCCCTCCATCTGACCTTAGGCATTTTATTTGCAAGCATGTTTCTTTTTCAACCATAGCTTTAAAAGCTTTGAAATGCCCAAACACTTCACTTTTCTTTTTCATAAAATACACCCAAACTTTTTTGCTGTAGTCATCAATAAAAGTGACAAAATAATGACAGCCTCCAATAGATGCAGCTTTAGTAGTCCACACATCATGGTGGAGTAATTCCAATGGCCTCTTACTCTCTTGAACATGTCTAGGAAATGGATTCCTTGCCTGTTTTCCAAATTGATAGGCTTCACATGCCTTATGAATTTCTGCAACCTTGAACTTAGGCAATCCTGCAACAATATTTTGGGCCAGCATTAATTTAAGTCACTGTACATTAACATGACCAATGCGTTTATGCTAGATATCAATATCTATAACTGCATCGGTCCCATGTGCAAACATTGCTACACTCAATTCAGGCAATTCAGGCATGTCCACATCCAACGTAAACATCCCGCCCTTCTTCTTCCCTTTTGCTATCAAGCGACCTTTATTTTTCATATCCTCAACAAAGCATCCATGAGGATCAAATTTTACCTGCAAGCCTACTCAACCATTTGACCAATAGAAACCAAGTTCTTGGTGATATTCGGGACATGAAATACATCAGATAGGTATTTCTTTTTCCCATCCTGCATAGACAAATGAATTTTACCAATCTGCACAATAGGATGTGCAGTATCATCACCAGTCTCCACAAATCCTAGTCTTTCCATTTTCCTTGCATCCTACATCCATTTTCCATGACCTGTCATGTGGTTTGACGCACCTGAGTGAACATACCACACATCATTGCTTTCTTTTGCACTTGTCATAGAATTAGTCATGTGCTACACCATAAACAAATGCTCATTTCTATCATCACCTTGTCTACTAGAGGATGCATAATTGCCTTGCTGCAATTTTCCATTCATAATGTCATTCTCCTTTTTATAGCAGTCTTTAGCCATATGACCCATTTTACCACAGTAGAAGCATTCAACATTGCTGTTTGCATTTTGGCCTCTCTGCCATCCACCACGACCTCTTTGGCTCCCCCTGCCTCTAAGGTTACCACGTCGTCCTCCATAGGACTAGTTTTCTTGAATTTGCTGCATATTTTGATTCTGCCATGGCCTCCAGATCGGCTTGCTCTACCTCAGCCTCTACCTCTTCTAGCATTTGAGTAGAAGACAATTTCTTTTGAAGTTCCTCCTGAAGAAGATGCACCACCATTTCTCTACTCTTAAGAAATTAGAAGAGCAATCAAGTCCTCAAAATCAAGAAATTTTTCACGGATGGCAATGGATGTCTAGAACTGTGCATAATCCTTTCCGAGACCATTCAAGGTCGCAGAAACTAAATCATCATCTTCCATTGGTGACCCAATGGAAGCAAGTGCATTTGCAATCTTCTTCACCTTCATGTGGTACTCATTGATGCTCATATTTTGTCTCTACACATTATGCAACTCCTGCTTGAGCTGCATTTTCCTAGCTTGCGTATTTGTGTTGTACATTTTTGTCAAAGTATCCCATGCCTCCTTCGGCGTGCTTGCATCCTAAATATGCACAATCATAGAATCTAAAATACTAGTGGACAACCAGTACATAACTTTTCTGGCTCTCTCATGCCATCCTTAAATGCCTGTAACTCCTATTGATTGGGAACATTAGGAATAACTGGTTCTTGTTCAGCTCTAGTAATGAACTCCCAATAGCCTTTTCCCTTAAGGAAATTCGTCATTCTAAACTTCAATGCTTGGAAGTTGTTCTTGTCAAGCTTTTCAGTGACTATCTGTGAAAGAGCATCAGACACCATTACAAAACACTACAGAAATATTCTGTCACTATAGAAAACACAACTTCTACCTCACAAGGGCAAATCTGCAAAACTGATGAAAGTGGTATTTGACGACACAGTCACTTCCTAGTGACGATTTTGCATTAACAAGCAATAAGAATGATTCTGTCACTCCCAATATCTCTGCACATAGGCATACGATGCAATTTCTACGGCAAATTTTCACCAACCTGCAGAACAATGGTCGCACAGCAAAAATAGGGCACTTTTTTGAGTGCCTGCCGAAAACTTCCACCACCAAAATAGGCCCCGAGATGGCCTCGAATCAAAAAAATAATGTGGCCCTCTCACCACATGGTGATGGGCGTCCCAATCTGAGACAGTGCACTCTTGCACTTTTCGGCTAAGCTACCTGCAGAGATTTGCTCCGAAACTCGAAAAAGGAAAGCAACATTGATCCTCTTACCAAGACATCGGGAACTTGGTTCACTTCCTTGAGCTCCTTACCACAAACCAAGCTTTGATACCATGGGAAGAGAGTGGGAGAGAAGTCAGGAGTCTCACTTGCAGCTTTCTCACATACACAATGGGGGAATACACACAAAGATGGAGGCTAATAACGGTTTTCCTCTTCTTAGTTGTGAAAGTCAAAAGAACTCTCTCTCTTAGTACAAAAGGAATAGATGAACCCTATATGTGAGTCTCATACCAAACTCAGCTAACCTAGGTGGCATACTAACTGAGCCACTAACTAGAGTACATAAAGATAATTGTCATCTAGCTATTATTCATGGGCAGTGTACCAACCACATCTGCAGCTAACAAGTCGGTGACATAAATGCACAAGGGTTACCCTGGCATATCACGAGTGGAACTCGATATCTCAACACCAAATCCATCAAAATTTTCTCATGTTTAAGTGCTCCATCCTTGAGAGACTTTGAGAGCCGATGATGTAGATGCCACATCTTGCAAAGCTGCCCTTTCATACTTTGTCCATTAAGCTTACAACAAAGATATCATTATGGACAATGCTATTGCTCCACTTATTAACCCCCTTTCCAACACTATCTAATGTCCCTGCTTTACATGCTATGTTTTAGAGGTCCCTGGCTCTACAAACTTTATATGATCCATAAACTTTATAATTTTCTAGAGGATTTAATTGAATGAGATTTGGTGAGTATGGGCATTGTATACGATAGGGTGAGCCCTAGGAACTTCCCTGGCTTCTCCTACTACAAAAGCTATTTCATAAGCCTCCACAAATGGTGCTGGAAGACACTAAAAGGGCTATAATCACTGTAATGAGATCTTGAAAGAAGATATGGTGTGAGCTCCCTTCTTCATCCTTCTTCACATGGGCTTAGTACAAAAGTAGTCCTTGGAACATCTCTAGTAGCTGAGGGTACTTTGGATGTAAGGATTTTTCCATCATGATGCTTTACAATATGGAATACTTTACTCTATGTAAGATGTTTTTATTAGTACATGAGACTTGCATGTAGGATGTCCATAAACATTTTTACTATAGTCAATAAGATTTATGTAACAATAGCTAGTTGTTGTAGAAGTTAGAATTCACTAATGATAATCCAGTTTTGCTGGGCAACTTTGGAAAGAGAGAGCAACTTTCACAAGAGAGAGAGCCACTTTCATGTGCTTCTCCTCACACAAACACTGCTCATAACAACTATTGTTCAGTGAGAGAAGAATATATATCTCTTGCCACTTGGGAGGTGCTAAAGCATTCAACCAAAAGGGAGTAGAGGTTCCTAGTGCTACCTCCCGAGCTGCCCCCCTTTGTGGCTAAGTCCATACGGTTGCCATGGCTAAGTCCATACACTTGTGGACTACTTCTCTCTTTGTACTCATGGGCTACAATATATTTTTGGCACTTGGAAGACTCAGTACTCAGTATTGGTGATCAAAGAGGCTTCTCATGCTACTACTCCTTGAACATGAATAGTTTTAAGTGGCTACATAAAGGAGGGAGGGAGCAAGATTTGTCAGTCTCGGTCCCATACATACGTGTCTTTCCATTATGAATGTTATTGGTATTGGTAGACAGTAGACCCAACTGTGTATATATCTAGCTTGGGTGAGACACGGGAGCCTAGGTAGTTCTTGTCTAAAAGCATATGGGTATGTACTTAGTATCAATAAAATGATTTTTCATACATTTTCCATGAGATGCAAACTCAAATTGGGCATTATTTTGTTAAATTACACGGCACAGCGGAACAAAACCTGAACAAAGAATAGAGAGTACACAGAAAACCGAACAAAATTTTCCTTCAATACTGATGTAGTATAGATGATGGCTCCATCCACCCGTGTGCTCCCATAGTGGAGCTTAGATGGCGATCTAGACAGATACTAGGTGAAGAGCTACTAGTTGAAAGATCTGATCTAATTTGATGCAATGGACTGGGAGGGTCGCCTCTTTTTAGCTATGAGGGCGGTAGTCGAATCAATCTAGTTGGTGGAGCCAACCAGTCAACCTAGTCAGTAGAGCCAATTAGTCAACTTAGTCGGTGGCTAGTCGTCCATGGAATATTCAAGGAATATTTCCTATACCTTTGCCTCAGGGCTCTCGCCCTTGAACCCCCATCATGGGGGTCATTGGCCCCCTTGGCACCCCCAGGCTGGGGGCTAGCTGGCCTCCAGACCCTAGCGAGAGCAAGGGACTCCCACACAATCAAGACAATGTGCCTCATTGTGCTACCAGCTTACCTACCCTGCCTAGACCATAGGCTAGACTCACATAGATCACCTTTCTACCATCAACGGTCTCATTTATAGATCTCATTTGACATGCAAGTTAGGATTAATCCA
The DNA here is from genome assembly GCF_047967505.1 of Dipteris shenzhenensis. Lineage (NCBI taxonomy): Eukaryota > Viridiplantae > Streptophyta > Polypodiopsida > Gleicheniales > Dipteridaceae > Dipteris > Dipteris shenzhenensis. Next base: position 48,977,753 of record NC_141606.1, read on the forward strand.
GTGTCCCGGGCTCACACATGGCTTCTCCTCATATGGGGGCCTTACAACTTGAGCACCTTAGACCACTAGTGGTGACCAGGAGGGTGGGGCATTGAGCATATCTAACATATTTTACCCTTTGGATGATTTTGAATTATTTACCATTTAAGTTGTTTTACATGGTAGAATTCTTGACACTTCTAACATTTATGGTAATACTTGTTTTACATGGATGGCCCTGACCTATGGCCTTGACCTATTAAGCTTCTGCCCTATGGCTCTTGGGAACTCCCCCTTGGAGTAATAGAGGGCCTTGTAGGGAACTTTTTTTTGAAAGATTAACGTATGGGAACTCCCCCTTAGGGCAATAGAAATCTTGAAGGGCCAAGGCTTTAGAGGCCTTGTTGGAATTTTTTTTCAAAGCCTTTTATAATCCCCTTGTCACTTCTATATTTCCATTAATATAAGTTAAATTTGTCTAACTATATACGCCAACCCTTTAATATTTCTAGATTATTGATGACAAAATATGAAGAGGGAAGACGAGAAAAGTGGAAAGGAGGAGAGAGGGCACAACTAGAGAGAACACCATAAATCACTAATTGTACACTAGATTTAGTTGAAAATGTAGAATATATACAAATCCTTTTAGGGTTAGGGTTAGGGCATCTAACCCTTTCCTTTATAGCACTCTATTGGGTAAGTGCTATGCACATATGATCACATGATATTGAGCATGGTTTCTCAACACCTTTCCTCAAGATCAACATCATGAAGTAGGCCTTCCCTCAAGATGATGATTTTGGGGAATTGAAGAAGGACTGAGCATTCATTCCATCACAACCCTTTAATGGGAATGTCCTTCCTCTACATCAAAACAAGAGCTTGTCAGTGTTTCTCAAAAAGCTCTTGATCGAGTGATTTGGTAAAGATTTTTGCAACATTTTCTTTGCTATGACAATGCTGCAATGTGATGTCACCAAGTTACACTCTTTCTATGATGAAGTGCTCTCCGACATCAATATGCTTGGTCCTAGAGTGATATAATGAATTCTTGGCCAACTGATTGATTATCATAGTATGTTGTTGTTGGCTTTGATTCATCAAAGTAATCTGATTTTGACAATACTCTTTTGAGCAATATAGCCTCACATGCACCTATAGTGAGTGCTCTATATTTTGCTTCAGTTGAAGACAAAGAAATAGTTGGTTGTTTGTTGGAAAACCATGATATAGCACCTTTACTAAGAAAAAATGCATATCCCTGTGTAGATCTCCTGGTCTCATGATCTCCAACATAGTCACTGTCATAGTATCCATGCAACCTTGGATGACTTCCTCTATATTCTATCCCAAACTATCTTGTACCTCTAATGTATCTCAAGACTCTCTTGGCTACATTCCAGTGAGATAACCTCTATCATAGTAATCAGAGTGCCAACCCTTCTTTTGGTTTCTTCTTGTGAATTTTTTGTGACCTTAGTGGTCACCGTGCTTAATCAAGCCTAGTGCTCAACCTCGTGTTGTGCTTCATGCTAAATCTCACACATAAATCTTACTAGCAAGCCTACTAGAAATCTTTCTCAATCCATAGCTCACATTGCTTGCCCGTCTTTCTCTGCAACTTTCTTTGCTAGCTTCTTAGGTGCAACGGGCAACGTGCCTGCCCTTCACACATGCTGTTCTAGATTTTGGGCAGGATTGAGCACGGTTTCCTTGAACTCTCCTTCTCAGCCCTTGAGCATGCAGTTCAGTTGCATGAACCTCTATTCGTTCAGCTAGTTCTAATATTTATATATTCCACTACGTATTCCTTGCCTCTCCCTTTTGTTTTTGAGCAATTTTCGTTGTTGCCAGATTTTTCTCTTACCTTTCTTTCTTGTATTATTTATTTATTTATACATACATACATATACATACATACATACATACATACATATATATATACTCTCTTTACTTCCCTCTATATTTCCTTATTTCCTTATATATTTCCCTATATCATTATATATATACTCTCTCTCTCTCTCTCTATATATATATATCCTTATATCCTTATTCCATTATATATATATATATCCTTTTATTTTTATTTCGTTCTACTTTTTAAGGTACTCTTTTTTGTTACATGTACATTTATAATTGGCTCCATTTTTTGACTTCTCTCCCTTAAATAATTATTTAAAATTTCCTTCTTAAATCCATGGTGTAACTTTAATTAGGGGAAACATTCTTCTTATCCCATTTATTTAATTTCAAAAATTTTTTTGCCTATGAAAATCCTATTAATCTTGTCGGCCCTTAAACTCTTTCCTGTGTCTGTTGTCGTTGGAGCTTTTATTATTTTTTGTAGTCTATCTTTATTAATTTATGTTTATAACTTGTATGACATATAATTTCCTCTATTTTATTCTTTAATTTCCTATTTGATTTCTTGTTACCATTTCTTTCTTACATCTAAATTCACTTACATATTGGAAATTTTATTCGCACCTAAGGATGTGGAATACCCTGCTTGGTGTTTGAGGTTTATGTTTCCTCTTTTGGGTGTGGATGACCCCCATTACTTTTTCAGTTATTTTCAAAAATTTTAATAATTTTCAAAAAATTTAACTAATTTCTTCTCTCATTATTTCTCACTCATGGGGTTTAAATAAACGTGCTCTCTCACGATTTGTAAATCACCCCTAAGCGACTTTGCATAGAACATTCTATAAGAACAATTTATATAGAATCTTGAGGTTTGTTCTTGTACTTTGGTAAAGCAATGACAAGCCAGGGAGCACAAGCATTACCTATCTACCCAAATCATGCTATTTTGTGCTTACTTATGGTTTTTTTGGATGGTGGCAAGTAAAGAGACCCTGACGAATTTGACTTTTTTAAACTAATTGTTTGCTTAAGTTTGAGAACTCAATATAAAGATAAATTCTATTGCGAATCCTCTTGCTCAGCCCCTTACCAAAATTTTGGATTGCAATATTGTCAAAAGTTACTTCAATTTAGGGTTTTTTAAAAAATTTCAATCCATTTCTCATATGCAACTTTTTATAATTATCCAAATGATTGAATTAATTTTATGGTTCATTTATTGATGGGATTATTAAATCTACACACACACACACACACACACACACACACACACACACACACACACACACACACACACACACACACACACACACACACACACACACACACACACACACACACACACACACACACACACACACACACACACACACACACACACACACACACACACACACGTGTGTGTGTGTACCCCCCTTCACACACACTCACATAGTACTCTTAGGAAAACTTAGACACCTCATCTTTAGTTAATTTATATGGTCTATGCACACATGCACATGGCCCCCCTCTCTTCTTGAAAAAGAAAAAGAAGTATTATTTTTGGATTGTAATTGACTTTATAAAGCCTACAATTGAACCTACAAGGGTATTGTCATTAAAGCTAAATCATAGCATTATAAAACTTAAATATGGATTTTAGAAGGTAATTTACAGTATTTAGAATGAATCTTAAAAATATTGAGAAAATAGCTCTAGGAATATGTCTTTTCTGTGAATACTGGTGGAGAATCTTATTTTGTATAAAAACATCATTTTGAAAGTGGATAAATGCTACCTATACATTTTCAAACAACAAGCTAGATTAGGAAGTGATATTAGAAATCTTTTGGATGTAAAGTCATGTTGCAAAAGCATCATTATTAGCTATAGTGAAGAGAGAAAAACAAAAAAAAAGTATGATCAATCAAACCAAAAAGAAATTGTCTCAAGATATGTAGTGTTGTGATTAAGAATTAGAGTGAAAGTCATCAAATAAACAAGAGTAATCACACAAAAAATGTAGTCACATTCAAAGAAAGTTGATGAAGAATAGCTACCATTGCCAGTATATCCCCTAGAAGGGCACCAACTTATATGGTCTACAAGAGAATGAAAATCACTAACAAATTCGGTATATGCTAAAAAATGCAAATCTATTCAAGTTTAAAGCACCAATTATGACCTCATGTCACTACCATTATGGATATAAAAGAGTTGGTGTTGGGATTTATGTGAATTACCACCAAGAAATAAGGCAACTACAAACAACTGGGCTTACAAAGTATAGCATAATCTAGATGTAAGAATTTAGGATTATAAACCAAGAGTTGTTATTGGGGGAAAAAAATCACAATAGTATGGATCAGATTATGATGAGACTATGCACCAATCGACAAGATGGACTCCACTAGATTCCTTATAATCTCTATCCATGCTCAACAAATGGAATGTGTACTATAGCTAAATGCCAAAAATATTTTCCTCAATGTCTACTTAATCAACAAGTACACAGCTCATGGAAAATCACAAAAATATCAATGAAATTTACTCTTTAGGTACATCACTAGTACAAGATACATGGATATTATGATAGCGATTGTGAAGGAGACATGTCTCTAGGAAATCCACTCTAGATTATATGCATTTTTTCTTCGTCATGGGGAAGGTCAAGGGGAAAGATAATGGATATACAACTTTTTCTTTTTCTTTAACAAAATAAGAATATACATATCTCATAATAGGTGCATTTGAAGCTATATGGATCAGAAGATTATTGTTTGGAATAGATTATTTTAATGACACAAAGATAACAACCATATATTATGATAATGAATGAGCTTAAGCCTTAGTAAAGAATCTAATATATTATTCAAGCACAAAGAACATTGATGTTACAGAACACTTCATAAGAAAAGTGTTACTTGGTGACATTGCGTCACAACATTTTGACAATAAAGATAATATTACATACATCTTTACCAAACCACTTAGAAAGACCTATTCAAAAAACATCAACAAGATCTATTTTTAACTTGAAGGAAGAACACTCCAATTAAGGGGCTATGATGAATGTAATGTTTAGTCCTTCTCCATTCGTTAGATTCATCATCTTGAGGGAGGAGTTATTTCATGATGTTGATTGGCAAAACATGATGTGAAACTTCTTCGGGTCTAGCCATGGTAAGGGGGAACATGATGGATGTGGTACTTTTATTAAGCGAGCTCTAGTTAGACACCAATTAACATGCCCTCAAGAAAAGCTCGATGATGCCCATGATGTTGTAACATGGCTTATAGGCAACTTCTCCACTAGGGCACAATCAATATATAGTAAAGAAAGCCTCAAAAATACTGCAGTGCACAGAATGTCCCATGAAGTGAAAGTGAATGAAGTACAACAGAGAAGCAGACATGATTCTTAGGCCATTAATGAAACTTTTAGTTTGCACACCATATGGGGCTTTTCAAACAACCACTACTCAAAACAAGAAATATTTCTTGTTTCTACAGTGCGTGCATCACATGGTATAATGAAAATTTTGAGGACATTGCAACTATGAAGAGATGGGAGCAGGATGGGAGCCAGCTCAAATTATCCCTCTACATGAAGATGGAGTGACAAACAATGGACAGAGAAAAAATGACACCACAATTTGGGTAGTGTTTTGATGACCTCATGGGACTATCTGAAGGAGGGTGATAACTTTGCAATTGTCGCTAACATTGGGGAGAACAAGGAAGATGACTCATGTTTTGTGTTGTAGTGTACCAAACCCAAGCACAAGGTTGAGGAATAATTTAAGTATCATTAGGGAGCAACCTATGAGTAGTGGTCCAATGTAGCAGTTGTAGCTATTCAATTAAAAAAATGTAATCCAAGAGAGGCCACGATTACATTATAAGAACCTACAAACATTTGTGTACTTTGATCTAATAAGAGCTATTAAGTTCCAAGTGCAAGATAAGCCTAGATGAAATAATGGCAAGAGTATCTTCAAAATGGATTTAGACATGCATGAGCATATCATGGGGTGTCTTGGACTAGAGGAATAATAACACATTATAAGAAAATGTATTCTCATTACATGGGTGTAGTAGTTAACCAAGGAAAATGTATTCTACTTATCCTAGAAAAGTGAAAAATGTATCTATAGTTGGCTTGTACAACCATTGTGATTGTTTTTAGTAATTCCCAAACAATTGCCATGCTTATTTTAGTAAATCCCAAATAATCCCATGCTTGTATTAGTAATCTCAAAACAGGGAAAGTATATGCCACTTATCTTGTACAACCACCAGGCTGGTGACCACAAATCTTGAACAAATAAACTGTATGCCATTTATCTTGTAATAATTGAAGGAAACCAATGCGCTAGTGGCAGCTGGGGCCAATCTATACTAGATGAGTTTTTGTGTGCAACCAACCACTATGTTGGTTGCAATCCTAAAACAACTTGTATAAATGCAATTGCTGATATGGCCCTTGAGGGCTCCCCTTTCGGAGAAGGGGACATATCAACATAACACTGGATAAAAATGGCATGTTGATATGTCCCTTGCCTGCAAAAGGGACCCCTCAAGGGCCCCTATATCATGTGTAACCAACCACCACGTTGGTGACCACTTATCTTATACTACTACCATATTAGTTTTGTGATTGTAAAACAACTTGTAAAAAGAAAACTTGTGATTCTACTTATCACATACTACCACTTTGTTGGTTGCAATCCTAAAACCAGTTGTATAAAAAAAACTAGTATTTGAATCACTGCAAACTTTTGACAACTCTAGCAATAATTAAAGACTGCTTTCATCGATAATTGAATAGATGCCTCTCATACATTGAGGTCTTTTAGCTAAGTCTGGTTGCTTTGAGATCTTTTAGCTATTTGAGGGGAGGATTGGACTTTCTCGCTCCTTTTCTTTAGGAGGCTGGTTCCACATTCTACTTTCTACTTTGAGTTCCCTTCATCAGGCTGCTTTGAGCTCTTTGAGCTATGTCTACTCCTTGATGAGAGGATCGGCTCTTCTTCTTGAGGCTTGAGCTTGGGCTTCTTCCCTTTAGGCTCCTTCCTTTTAGGGGCTTGGTTCTTTCCTTCAAGGCCCTTTCTTTTTGCACATCTAGCCCAAATTCCAAATGCACTTGCAACATCTAGTTTCTCACCATAGATGGCTATAATAAGTAGGCATAGTTAAAATATCCACAACTTGGGTAGTGTAAAATTACAATCTATACATCACGAGGTTGCCCATTTATCATGTGTAACCAATCACCACAGTAGTGACCACTTATCCTACAGTACCACTGTGTTGGTTGTGATTGTTAAACAACTTGTGTAAAGAAAACTTGTGAGACTACTGATCCTGTACTACCACCATGTTGGTTGTAATCTTGAAACAACTTGTATAAAGGAAATTGGTATTTGAATGCCTCTACAAAATTTTTACAACTTTGGCAATAATTAAAGAGTGCTTTCATCAATAATTGAACATATATATTTCATACATTGGAAGTCTTTTAGCTATGTCTGACCGCTTTGAGTTATTTTAGCTCCTTGATGGGAGGATTTTATTTCTTTAGGAGGCTAGTTCCACATTCTACTTTCTACTTTAATCTCAATTCATCAGGCCGCTATGTCTGCTCCTTGATGGGAGGATCGGCTCTTCTTTTTTAGGCTTGATCTTATTACCTCTAGGATCCTTCCTTTCAAGGGGTTGGTTCTTTCTGTCAAGGCCCTTTCTTTTTGCACGTCCGGCCCAAATGCCGAATGCACTTCCATCATCTAGTTTCTCACTGTAGATAGCTATAATAAGCACTCAGGGGGTTCACTATGTATAAACCCTCAATATCACGTGCGTTCAAGGCCTATTTGTAAAATCCCTTATTTGTAATTTTTCCATTAATAAAATGTACCCTTTTTCTATAAAAATCTGTAAATTTTTTCCAAATTCATTTTAAAAACTGCCTTATGTATATTAGTTTCTGTAAATTTTAAATATTAAAAATATCCTTCTGTTGAACTCACGTGATAGGGTTACATATGATGAATGACCCCCCCGAGAATAAGCATGCACAATTAATCTACCCACGACTTGGATAGTGTAAAATTACAATCTCTACATCATGAGATTGCATTCATTAACTCCCAAAAATCAAAACACGTGCAAAGGGTAGCCCTACTAGGGCCATCGGATCATGCACTCATCTATGATGTACACATAGTAGACCAAGCACATATGACCTTGTCGCATCTTAAGAGGATAGTCTTTTGATTTAACTATTACAGTTGTTGATACCATAGTCTAACATTGCACATCAACAAGGTGTTTCTTCATTCCCTCTTGCCTCATCTTGAGGGTGCAAAAATTCTCATTCAGTACTTCCACCTACTACTCTCTCTACAATAGCTATATCAAACTTCATTAGCTACTCTTGAAGCTGGTGAAATTATTTAGCAGTGTTTGCATAGGCATATTCAAAGACATCCACTATATGTTGGCCTTGAGTTAGGGCAGAGGACTAATTTTTGAAACTTTTAAGAGCCATGGAAAGCTTGTGCACAACCCTAGTGTAATCTAATTGTAGTGAACTATACTTATCATGCTAATATTGCATTGTCTCATTGTGTTCTCCACTGAGGCTACTCTCTACTTGATCTGCATCCTTCCTAGTCCTGAAGCTCACTCACAGTCCTTGCATCAATGCTTTAGTTTCTTCATTCTCACTTTTTAGTTCCTCTATCATGACAAAATATAAAGAGGGGAGAGGTGAAGAGTGGAGATGAGGAGAGAGCGCATAGCTAGAGAGCACACCAAAAATGACTAATTGTGCACTAGATTTAGTTGAAAGTGTAGAATACATACAAACCCATTTAGGGTTAGGGTTAGGGCATCTAACCCTTTCCTTTATAGCACTCTATTTGGTTAGTTCTATGCACATATGATCACATGATGTTGAGTGTGATTTCTCAACACCTTCCCTCAAGATGATGATTCTAGGGAATCGAAGAAGGACTGAACATTACATTCCATCACACCCCTTTAATGGGAATGTCCTTCCTCTGAGTCAAACCAAGAGCTTGTCGATGTTTCTCAAAAAGCTCTTTACCGAGTGGTTTGGTAAAGATGTCTACAATGTTCTCTTTGCTATCTCAATGCTATAGAGTGATGTCACCAACAAGTAACACTCTTTCTTTTATGAAGTGCTCTCTAACATCAATGTGCTTTGTCTTGGAGTGATATACTGGATTCTTGGCCAATGCTTGAGCCGATTGATTATCATAGTATATTGTTGTTGTCTTTGATTCATCAAAGTAATCTATTTCTGACAATAGTCTTCTGAGCCATATAGCCCCACATGCACCTGTACTAAGTGCTTTATATTCTGCTTCAATCAAAGACAAATAAACAGTTGGCTATTTGTTTGACAACCACGATGTAGCACCTTGACCAAGGAAAAATGCATATCCATGTGTGGATCTCCTGGTCTCATGATCTCCAGCATAGTCTCACTATCACAATATCCACCATGAAACCTTGGATGACTTCCTCTATATTCTATTCCAAACTGTCTTGTACCTTTGATGTATCTCAAGACTTTTTTGGCTGCATTCTAGTGAGACTTTTTTGGATGTTCCATAAACTATGCTAGTGAACTTACTGCATAACAAATATCTAGCCGTGTGATAGTCAGATATATAAGAGATCTGATGAGCTGCCTATAGTACCTGTCATTGACTGTAGGCTTTTCTAAATCTTTTGTAAGTTTCAAACTTTGTTCCATGGGAGTGGCTACAATCTTGCAATTTGCCATATGAAACTTCTTCAGGAAACTATCAACATATTCGAGCTGACTCATGAAGGTGCTATCTGAATCTCTCTAGAACTCACTACCAAGACAATACTACATAAGTCCAAGAACTTTCATGTCAAACTCTATAGATAAGTCTTGTTTTAGCTTTTCGATGAAGCTATCCTTGCTTCTTGTTACAATCAGATCATCTACGTACAAAAGTGCAATAGTAATGTCTTCCCCTTGAACTTTGTAGTAGAGAGTATGATCTACATTGGATTTCATGTATCCCAGATCAGCAAAATACTTGTCAATTCTGCTATACCAACTTTTGGGTGCTTGTTTTAAGCCATAGAGACTTTTCTTAAGATGACAAACCTTATTTTCCTTTCCTGGTTCAATATAACCTATTGGTTGTTGCATGTAGACTTCCTCGTCTAGGTAACCATTGAGAAATGAATTCCTAACATTGAGCTAGTACTTATTCCATGTGTTGAGTGTCACTAGGTGATATCAAGAACCGTATGGAATCTGTCTTTGCTACTAGAGCATAAGTATCATCATAATATTGACCATATTGATATGCAAATCCTTTTGCAACTAGTCTAGCTTTGTATCTTTGAATACTTCCATCTGGATTGTACTTCACTTTGTATACCCATTTGTTGCATAATTCCCAAGTATTATTCTTATACAAAGCATCCATTTCTTCATTCCTAGTAGTTTGCCATTCTGGCTTGTCTACTGCATCTTTGAAGTGCACTGGCTCTTTTGTAGCCATGATGGTAGTCATAAGAGCATAGTTGGTGGTTTCAACTTGAGTTACTTTGCCTTTCTGAGCATATGTCAATCTAGTTGGAGGTCTACTTTCCCTAATAAACCGTTTGAGTTGATGTGGCTTTGCTTGGGGTGTTTCTGGCAATTCTAGCTCTTCTTCATCAACCTTTTCTGTAGATGACTAAGCAATTGGTGATTCTATCTCCTGTGTGTTTGAGGTCTTCCATTCTAATTCCTCATCAAAGATTACATCTTTGGAGATAATGACCTTGTGGTTGATGGGATCATACAACTTGTATGCTTTGCTTTCTTCACTGTAGCCAACCATGATGCATTTGCGTGACTTCACATCCAATTTCCTGCGATGATCATCATGTATGTGGGCATATGCTATGCAACCAAATATGCGGAGATGCCCAATGTGTGGCCTGTGCCCAATGAATGCTTCATAAGGTGTCATACCCTGAATCGGTTTGTTCTTACTAAGCATTGCTCTAGCATTGTTTGCTAAAGTACCATCCTTCCTTTCAGCTCTTGCATTCTGCTGAGGAGTATCTACACAAGTGAATTGTCTCCGAATGCTATGACTTCTGCAAAAGTTCATGAATGCTGAAGACATGTATTCACCTCCTCTATTTGATCTCATGACTTTGATCTTTTTGCCTGTCTGGTTTTCTACCATGGCGTTGAATTCTTGAAATGTGGAAAAGACTTTAGATTTCTCTTTTAGAAAGTAGACCCAACAATATCGGCTTTAGTCATCAATGAAAGTCAAGTAGTAAAGTGAACCATTGATGCTGCAAGTTTGGGCATAACCCCATACATCTGTATATATCAAATCAAGAATATTGAGCCCTAAAGATAACCGCTTCCTTACTCCATTCACAGCCCATCGCTCATGTGGACGAATTGGTTGTCCATCGTTGGTTCATTGCAGTTCCCTTAGAAACATCAAGGCCTTACAGCAGTCATGTTCCAAAAAGCAGTTTCTGATTCATGGATGTCATTCTGCTTTTTATAGTAGTCTTTAGCCATATGACCCATTTTACCACAGTAGTAGCATTCAACATTGCTGTTTGCATTTTGGTCTCTCTGCCATCCACCACGACCTCTTTGGCTCCCCCTGCCTCTAAAATTACCACATCCTCCTGCATAGGACTGGTTTTCTTGAATTTGCTACATATTCTAATTGCTGCCATAGTCTATAGATCGGCCTGCTCTACCTCTACCTCTACCTCTTTTAGCATTTGAGTAGAAGACAGTTTCTTTTAAAGTTCCTCCTGAAGAAGATGCACCACCATTTCTCTGCTCTTTAGAAATTAGAAGAGCAATCAACTCCTCAAAAGCAGGAAACTTTTCACAGATGGCAATGGATGTTCAGAATTGTGCATAATCCTTTCCTAGACCATTCAAGGTCACAGAAACTAAATCATCATCTTCCACTGGTGACCCAATGGAAGCAAGTGCATCTACAATCTTCTTCACCTTCATGTGGTAGTCATTGATGCTCATATTTTCTCTCTGCACATTATGCAACTCCTACTTGAGCTACATTTTCCTAGCTTGCGTATTTGTGATGTACATTTTTGTCAAAGTATCCCATGCCTCCTTTGACATGCATGCATCCTGAATATGCACAATCATAGAATTTGAAATACTGATCGATAGCCAGTCCATAACTTTTTTGGCTCTGTCATGCCATCCTTTAAATGCTTGCAACTCCTGTTGATTGGGAACATTAGGAATAACTAGTCTTTGTTCATCTTCAGTAATGAATTCCCAATAGCCTTTACACCATTCAAATATCTCTACCTAATAACCACTTAGAAAGAAAGGAAGAAACTACTATGTGAAGTTTCTCGTACTACAAGTATGTTGCATTATAGCATCTTGGCCAAATTCTACACTTGTTTCACATTATCTTTGCCACTAGTTACTATAAAGAAATATGGAACAACACTATATTGAAAGTAGTCCATTACATACTTGTGAGGATGAGGTGAGGATAGATTCAAAAGTTTGTTGTTGAATAGCATGGTGTTGTATCATACTCTCCAACCATAGTGCATGATTGGGAAAGAAAGGAGAGAAGTCCCATGAGCATAAATAAATTGTACACTATATTTTCCATTATCAAATCATATTCATACATATGCCTTCAACACCATGCTTTCTTTTATGGGCGTGGGATTTTTGTTATATGCAAAGATGGAATTATATCTTATGTATATATATATAATCAATATCTTGACATTATAATCCTAGGGTTATATTCTTTCATGTTTTTTTCAAAATTTGTGATTTCATGAAAATAATGTTTTGGGGACCCTAGATGCTTTTAAATCTACACATGATTTTTGGATTGAATTATTTGTTTTATTTTTCAATTTGTAAGATTAATATTTTTATGTTTAAATATACCTTATAACATGTGAAATCTCTTAGAACAAGAACATCGTATCTAAGCTTAATATTTTACAATGTTCATATGTTTGAAACATGTATAATAAGGAGTATACTTTATATCTAGGGATAGATATGTACCGAGCTCTTTTGGGAGTAATCATACGAAAAGGTTGACACCCATACCATACTTTCATCAAGTTGATTTTGGTCTAAATCTGAGAGTATCACTAGAAGGCCCAAAAGTTTTAAATAATGAGATGTGATTGTGAAACCATATGTGTTTCACATCAAATTTGGTACAAAATTAGATGTACTAAAAGGAAACATTGTTTGTATTCATACCATAGCAAATGAATTCTATGTTTAGGTCATAAGGTACAATCATGAGCATCTCCACAACTCCATCGTTTTCTGGAGCTATGGTTATCTTTTGTCCCTTCATGAGTGAAAATGAAAAATTAGGTTGTTAGAAAATTTATTTTAACCATAATTAATAATTGTGTGCATACATCTATAAAAATGTGCTTGTAGTATGTGAGAAATACATGTTTTTACAATTATAAGTACACCAGGGAAACTTAAAGTCCCTTCATAATCAAATATGAAAAGCATACAACATTTAATCTTACTATTTTATATGTACATACGTGTGTGCGTGCAAGCATGTGTGCATATGTGCATGCGTGTGTGTGTGTGGAGAGAGAGAGAGAGAGAGAGAGAGAGAGAGAGAGAGAGAGAGAGAGAGAGAGAGAGAGAGAGAAGGGAAGGGGAGGGGGGGGGATTGTTGATTTGTACAGTTATTTTTCCTTAAATATTAATAGAAATTTCTTTTCTTTGGATAGATGCATACATATCTATCCAAAGAAAAGAAATTTATATTATTGTTTAAGAAAAAATTACTATATAAATCAACAATGTATGTGGCAATGATTCTAGAGGAAATAAAAGTCAAGAAAACCAAATTTCCACCTAGGTTGCTTGCCATAAATAAAACACTAATTTGTCAACCAACCTAAGAACTCAACTCAAAGACTACCTAGGGAATTTTTGAACAAGGTCCGGGTGATGTACATCTAGTGCATACCTAGCTCTGTAAATACATAAAATAGGCTTGCAGGACACACCTTGCAAAAACATGCCCTCCTCTTAGCAATCCTTTGAGATCCTACCATCCTATGCTCCCATATGGTGTTCAAAGTGTGGTTAATATATTACCAAATGACCATGAGGGTGATTTATAGGCCATCCAGTGGACTCCCATCACAAAGCTACAAACAAGTGACCTAGATGTTCCAAGCAATACAATATTGTCCTTTAGTTAATAAATGGGGATGCGCATCTTGCACATTGGGGACTCCCATTACCAAGCTGCAAACAAGTAACCTGGAAAGTAACCTAGATTTTCCAAGAAATACAATATTGGGATGTGCATCTTGCACCTTGATCCAAAAGACCCTTTTCCCTTGGATCTTGTAAACTAGTCGAACCATGCCAATCAGGAATACATGACTCCCTTCCATCAACCTTGCTTGCATGGTCTAAGTGAAGTCATGTAGAATGAAAGATCATCTTGAGGTCACTATCCATGCATCGTAGGACCTCCCATGAAGTTGCATCTATCTACTCTAGCCATGTCTCTTCTCTTTCTCATGGTTTTTTCTTGGTATCAACACCAATGGTTTTATGAAACTATCCGTCAAGGTCACTATCCATGCATCATGGGACCTCCTATCAATTCACATCTATCTACTCTAGTCATGTCTCTTCTCTTTCTCATGATTTTTCTTATTGGCCTCAACACTAAGGATTTTATGAAACTATCATCAAAGATTTAAAATCATACAATAACCAACCTTGATAACCCTTTCCAAATGTATTGTACTTATATCTTAAGGTGTATATGATAAAGTATCTATGAGACCGACCTCTTTTTATATGTAATGGAAGCAATCTAAGTATATTGCTATGTACCTCAAAGAATCCCCCCCGCCCTTCCCTCTCTCCCTCTCTCTCTCTCTCTCTCTCTCTCTCTCTCTCTCTATCATATGTAGAATTATGAGGGTTATTTGTAAGGAAATAGTAAAGGACTATACCTGAGACACTTGTACTCCTGCATCACATTCCATCTACAATAAAAATTCATGTGGTACATTAGAATTATAAACATAAATTCTCATTTCTCACTAAAATTATAAATTCTATTTACTATCTCACTTAGCTTTTCCTCCTAGCCACTATTGGTGACTTGATTTGTCATTTTACTTCTCCCTACTCTATGCTTGCTCCTGTGCTCTCACTTTATAGATTTGGTTTATTATCATCCATTCAGGGTTCTTGCTTTTGTTGCACTCTCTAGGCAACGTGGCAGCTTTTGTTTGGTCTCCTCTCCACATCCTTTGATGCTGGATAGTTGGACCTGCAGCTCGTAGCAAGAATAGCAGTCCTTTGTTCATGGCTTACAGTGAGTGTTCTGGTGAGATAGTAGAGTGTATAGTAGAAAGTTAGTTCTTTTACAATAGTAGTGATGGATTAGAAGGATGGATTAGAAGGGAAGGCTTGCATGATGTGCTTAAATTCAAATTTGGTTTATGAAGCAAGTGGATGAACACAACGACAACCTTTATTTTGCTTTTGATGAATGTGGCTTTTCTCCCTTCGTGAAGCTCAAGTTTCAAAGTCCGTACACACTTTGATCTTTCTACTATGTAGATCATTGTGTGAGTGGAGATCTTCATTTGATTGATCATAGCAGGGCTTTGTTCGGGCTACAAGTTGCAGCTATAGATGTGGCTATTTGTTTCTATTCATCTTAATGCTTGTTGCAAAGGGCCCTCAATTTCTAGTAGCACTTGACACCTAGTGGAAGTGGCATTGCGCTCTTACTATAGCTTGGACACTCTTTGAGTTCCTAGGGTGGAGGTACCACCCTCTTGTGAGGCCGCAAGATGGAACTACCCTGGGAATTAGGGATTTTATGGTTTTGTTTTAGGTTACATCAATCTACTCTAGTTGTTCTAGAGCTGACAAGAATACAATGATCAATGTGATATTGTTACGGAGTTTGTTGAGGTGCACATTTCACTTGATGATACTAAAATTATTGAGGATGGAGAGAGATCATGCTAAATGACCATGAGAGATAAATGATGCACATGGTGGAGCACAAGTTTGTTGCCCCCATCCTGATACCTTACTTATTAATGCACGACACACAAAGAATCCTAAGGTGTCTTTTGCATGTCTAGTGGTACAAGCTAATCAAATTTTGCAACTATATGTGGTGGCTAATCATGCGAATTATTCCAAGGTTATGATTGAGGAAGTGTCGAGGCTCACATTGAAACATCGTGGTTTGTGGAACAAGTGGAATCATTCCATAATTTAATTATAAGGCTACAATTTTCTTCTTTATAGGATGCATTCCATTCCTCAAGGATTTCAATTTGGGTCCATGATCTAGTAAGATGGTAATTTTGTGGAGAAAATGTAAAATGATCCCACGGGATTCTATGAGGTTCTCTTCTCCTTCAAATAAAATTTAGACTTGGTTCTATGAAAACTCCCATTGTTTCCAGATAGATAGCTAGTGCATGTGGTACCCTAGTGCCCAATGGTAGAATATCGAGATATGATGTGCCAAGCTAGTCCTATTGGGTTGAAGTACATTTTTCATCAACCATGTAGAAAATACTACCCTTAGCACTACGATATCTTGGGGAGGTATTGGTGGAGCCTAGAAACAAGGTTTGCATATCTTGAGATTGCGTGTGGATGAATTTAATCAATTGTTTTTTAAATTAAAGTAGGGATCATTTGCAAGCCATTTCTTTCATTGTGGGAAAATGGGTCACTCCATTTTTGAGTGTCTAGTAGAGGTAAGTGCTCGAACACAATTGGAGTTAGCCATTGGTCTACCTCATAATTACATTGGATCCTATTTTGCAACTTGGTTTCCATATTGAAAAGGGCAAACAAGCAACCAAACACTTTGAAAGATGGCTTGATAAAGGTCGACATTCTGTGTACAAATATTTTTGAAGATTTAGATGATAGACTGTGGCTTATAGTGACGAAGAGTGGTGCTCAACAGCCTGCAGTGAAAAAGAGTGGTCCTCCTTTCTAGTGGAACTCACACTTTGGGTGTTGATCATAGTCCTTCCTCATCCTTTCATCCTAGTAAGTACTATCTCTAGGTAAAATCAAGAGCTAAATAACCAAGGTAGTGTTGTGAATTCTCGTTATAATTTTCACCCTCAAGTTATGACATTAAACTCAAGAAAAATTTCCTCTTATGTTTGATAGAAAATGCAATATGACCTTGGTTTGGTACAAGAAGTAGACCAATGTTAGGTGGAGATTGGATCCACTGTTGGTATAAGAGGTTCAAATTTACAAGTGGATGTTTAGCTGAGAAGAGTCTGAGAAGAGAAAGAGAGAGATGATGTTTAGGATCTAATGAAATATTTTAAAGAGCAAGAGGCCATGGTGGTACTTCTTATTGATTGAACTTTATTTAGTTGGATTATGAAGATTTTTCTTTGGAATGTTAAAGGTGTGTTTCTCATACAAGAATTATTTGGTGTGGTGTATAATGTTTTAAGATTGATGGGATATGTTTTGTGTTGTGGAGCATAAACAAAGTGTGTAATTATAACGTACTTGCATCCTGAATATGCACAATCATGGAGTCCGAAATACTGACAGACAGCCAGTATATAACTTTTTTCCAAACATGCTTATCCACTTGAGATAAGATTATATGTGTAATAATGCCAAACAAAAGGGCGATAAGGGGACATACATGTCTATCCAATCTCATCAAGTAAGTAGGCTCAATCACCCCACCCCTAATAATAAGTTGAGCCATTGCATGTTTACTAATAGTGTAAGCCAACTAAGGCATGCAAGGCCCAAATCCCATACCTTGCATAAGCTATGAAAGAAAAGACCACATGATCAAAAGACATTGAACCACCTCATTGAAATCAACTAACAATGATTCAAGAGTCTAAAACTTCTCCCTGAAACATGATGCAATGTGAATCCTATACTAGGGAGCAATCTTTTGAATATGGAATAAACAACTCAGCCGAGGCGACACCCTAATAGAGCACATGACCTCAAAGGTATTATAAAACTTACAACATATACTAATGGAAAACAAGATGCTCCAAGAAAGTTTGATTAACCTTAAGAGTCCTTACCTAGTAATGTTCTCAATAAGCATCCACAGGCTGACTATGCATCTCCAAAAACAAAGAGCAACAATCTAAACAAATGTGCTTATACTCCACTTATATGTATGGTACCTCTAGTAGAAAGGATCATGCTAACAATATAGTTACACACTAGATGAGCTCTTGTACCCACATATTTTTGAGAAGCATATGTAAAGCTCTTTCATGTGGTGTAGTGATGATCACATATCTAGCTTCAAAACTTGATTGGCAAGCAAGTTCCATCAAAGCTACTTCGACCCACCCATGATAGAGTGAGCTATGGAGGCATGCTCTAAATCCGTTTTTAGCATAGCACAAGTGAAGTAAATCATCCTAGGAATAATTGAGAACTTTGTGCCACAAAGTTAGGCACATGTAATCCTACTATTCATAATGTTTCATCTATAACCTCCACTTCCATAATAAGGAACCACCCCATACCTCCTTCATATAACCAATGAGGGCTTAAACTGAGACTTTATAGCAATCATGACCCTTGAATGTGTAACTAGATGCCCATTGTAGAACACACAAAATAGAGTTAAGTGTGTGAAATTTTATAAATATCCTCTCAAAAACTCGGACTGAATCACAACACATGAAATATAAAACCCTTCACATTAGATAGTAACTATAGTTCATAACTTGAAAGATGGTGACTATATAGATATTCTAATCAATGCTATAGGAGAAACCCAAACTCTAATGGCCTACCGCATAGCCTAACCAGGCTCCTTACAGCTTCCAAAGATATAGCAATAAATGGACTCATCAACAAAGGCTTCTAATATAATAAAATGCCAAAACTAATACATGAAATGATAAGCACCAACAAGTCTATCACCACACAAGCTTGAACAAACTTGCTGCAACACACATAGCTAAGTAGCACCTAGATTATAAAAAGAAAAAATATGTGAACATCACAAAGTAGCCAAGTGGGTAGCTTAGAAGATACTCATCTCATCCTTAAATCCAATCGCTTCCACCACTTTAATGAATGGGGTCATACCTTCTTTATCTTGTCACATAGCATCTTGTCTTTAGTAAGCTACCAATAGGCAAGAACTTATAGACTCTCATGGAGCTAGCATCAAACCATAAAGAAGAAAACCCAAAAGCAACATCCAAGAGACACCTAAAAAAACCATGCCTAGTTTGCATGCATGTATGCCATGTGGCATGATATACATAGCCTTCTAAATCCTTACGGAAAAATCCCTCCCCATGAGATTTTTCTTTTTTTTTTGCAAAAAGAACTTCTATTAAGTATTAAAGAAAATTGTTAGAGCAAGCTCCATACGGGATACACCATACACTGCATGAAAACCTCAAAAGCCAAAAAGAAAGGATTGGGACTGATAGTGCCATCTGAATCCTGTAGAAACCTCCAAGAAAAAGGGAGAATCCCTCCAAACTCATAGGAATATAGTCCTCCTAGAAGATGTTTCCCATGAAGGGCCCTGCATGCTAGGCCAACTGGCTATCAAAGTATGAATTGTGTTAGTCCAAATACTCGTGAACACCTGTGAAGGGTGTATTTGGGTGCCACCTAGGGCCTCTGTACATTTGGCTCTTTAGATGTGCCAAGAGGAGATGCTAGCTAGAATCACCTAGGAAGTGCCCACTGAAGAATGAGAAGCTATGAAGGGAGTAAATGGTACATCTTGAAGAGAGGAGGTCTCTATCACCTGCCTAGGACCGAGAGTGCCCAAGGAGAAGGCTCACCCTCATAAAACATCTAGGGCCCAATAAGGGATAACCACGCAACTGAGCCCCAAGTCATGAAGAAAGGGGAGGTATGAAAAATGCTGAGTATCCGAGCAACCCCTTTCCAAATAGTCCTCACTTGACTGCAGTCCCAAAGGCAATGTCGCACTAACTCCTCTGCAGAATGACAATGAGGGCAAGTAGGGTCAGTCCCAAATCGTGATCTCCATAGGTTCATTGCAATCCCTCCATGAATAGAAAGCCAAAAGAAAAGAGTGATCTTTCTATTTCTGAGGGATTTCCAGAGCCTTCTCCAGAAGTTCCTACACAAATCTGCAGTGATGAAGAAGCTGTCCCAATGGGAGGCTTTAGAGAGAATCCAACCCCTATTGCTCAATTGAAATCTTCTGGCATTACCAACCATAAAATGAAAGAAGGGAATCCCTCTCTTGGTGCCCATGATCTATCCACTCCCACTCTCCTAGGTCCCACTATAAGCACCTGATAGGTCCACTTCCATATAACCACAACCTCCAGGATCCTAGGGCTAAGAGGAGAGGGTCGGGGTCTAAATACCACTGCAAGCCCACTCCATGATCCACAAAGTTGGCAATCCTGATAGGCTAAAAGGCAACCTCTAGAAGAATATCATCTATGGATCTAGAAAGTATACCCCATCCCCAACGTGAAAGACAAGTGCATCCTCCCCAAGACCTTGAAGAGTGATCACCTGAAGAGGAACTGTTGTCCTCGAGAAAGCTCCCATCTAAGTGGTAGAAGTACTAGGCATATCAACTGTCCAGTCCACCGAGATGGCTGCATCTATCTGCTAGGTCTTGCATGCTACCCCTCTGAGGTAACTCATGGATTGTAGTATTTGATCCTTAGGTAGCCTGATAAATGCTTTCCAAGTGCCTACCGTGAAGGCAGGGCCTCTCTCCCATCTAGACCACTGCATGTAATGCGAAGTGCCTAGTGGTTTTCCATGCTCATCAAGAATATTTTCATTCCAAATGACCGGATACTTATCAATCTCTTTGAGGGTAGAGGGCGGAACCATGAGAAGTGTATTCCTGAAGCTGCCCCAGCTTTCAGGATGGCAGCCATGAGAGGAGATGCAGGAGATTTGAGAGGGGCGGAAGTAAAAATCTAGCGAGGGATGTCCACCCAATCATCTCCCAAGGTAGGTGTGCAAGCCTAAATGCATCCAAAAAAGAAGTCCTTCCAAGGTTCCTACCCAAGCATGAGACCCCTCACCACCACCTTACAAAGCAATGCCCTGCATTGTAGGTCTGGGTCAATGATATTAAGGTCCCCTTCACATGTAGGGAGAATAATGGTCTCCCAGGCCACCTTCGCTCCAACATCTGTCGTAGCATCGAGTCCACTCCATAAAAAATTTCTGATTGGTCTAAGGAGCTGAGTGATGCACTCTCTAGACTAGCACTAGCATGAACACACAAACCAGGTGGTGGCTAAGAGAACCTGGTTCACTACCACAACTCTAGCTCCAGAAGAGAAGCTTTTTCCTTATACTCTCCAGTATTGGGGTAAACTGCTATGCTAGACAGATGCCCAACCCTACCTGGCATCCCAAATATCATATAGAAACACCCCTCTCAATCCAAGAGAAGCCAATGTCAACTCCCTAGCTTGGAGTGTCCTCATCACTGATCCAAAAGCCAAAGGATTTATGCCAGTTAATGTGTGCTCCTGTAGCTCTGCAAAAGATATCCAAGGCTATCCAAAAAGCATCCAGTGACTACGAGGAGGCCTCAATAAAAATGGCAGTGTCATCAGCCAACTCATAGTCCAAAAGCTCCTGCTCCTATCTCAAAGGCAATCTCATCCCATATAAACGAGTTTGAGATCTAAGAAATATACTCATAGCTTCAGCCACAAAAAGAAAAAGAAAGGGGGCTAAAGGTCATCCCTGATGGACTGATCTAGAAATCTAAAACTTGTCACCCCTTACCCCTCCAATCAAAACTAGCACCAGCATGAAAACACAAACCAGGCGGTGGCCAAGAGAACCTGGTTCACTACTACAACTCTAGATGAAGGTCCAGTTGGGATGAGCTCTAGAAGAGAAGCTTTTTCCTTATACTCTCCAGTATTGGGGTAAACTATTGTGCTGGAGAGATGCCCAACCCTACGTGGCATCCAAGGATGATTTTTTCATGCTAGTTTTGTTAAGAAGTGAAACTTTTATATTGGCATTGAAAGTTTTTATGCCCTAATGAAAATAAATATTTGAAACTTTCGCCAGGATTTGAAACTTTTATGTGAAAATTTTTGAAGTTTCGCCAGGATTTACATATTTTACTTCAAAATTCAAAATAAAATCTACAAAATGGTGCTATATGGTATCAATATTGTGAAACTAAAAAATATAGCACGATAAACTTTCGCCAGTATTTTATATTAATATATAAATATACCTTTGATAAAAACATCCATGCTGGCATCCCAAATATCATATAGGAACACCCCTCTAAATACAGGAGAAGCCAATGTCAACTCCCCAGCTTGGAGTGTCCTCATCACTGATCCAAAAGCCAAAGGACTTATGCCAGTTAATGTGAGCTCCTGCAGGTGAGCAAAAGATATCCAAGGCTATCCAAAAAGCATCTAGTGACTGTGAGGAGGCCTCAATAAAAATGGTAGTGTCATTAGCCAACTCACAGTCCAGAAGCTTCTGCTCCTGTCTCAAGGGCAATCTTAGCCCATATAAACTAGCTTGAGATCTAAGAAAGATACTCATAGCTTCAGCCACAAAAAGAAAAAGGAAGGGGGCTAAAGGGCATCTCTGATGGACTAATCTAGAAATCTGAAACCTATCACCCCTTACCCCTCCAATCAAAACTTGGCTACGGGTTGATCTATAAAGGGAAGCCACCCCTCTAATCCATGCATCTAAAAATCCAAATTGTAGAAGCTCAAGAAAACCCCAATCTTCTCTATCATAGGCTTTCTCAAAGTCCAAGAGTAGAATTGCCAACCTCTGCTTGCTCTGCATAGCCCATTCAGAGGCTTCCCAAAAGGAAAATATGTTATCAAATATGCTCCTGCTATGCACAAAGCCTATTTGAGTATCATGGATGAGGTCTGGAAGAAGGGGTTACAATCTGATGCTGATTGCCTTGGCAAGAATTTTGTATAGAGTGCCCAAAAGAGTGATGGGTCTCCAATGGGATACAAAATTCCTGTTGCCACCTTTTGGGATAAGGTGTATAAGTCCCTCGGGGAGTGGGTCAGGCATCTCACCCGAGTCCCAAATGCCCTGCAAGGCTGAAGTAATATGATCACCTATCATATCCCAAAAGGCTATAAAAAAAGATGTAAGACCATATGAACCAGGGCACTTGCCCTTATGAAGGGCGGAGAGAGCAGCCCTAAATTGTATGTTGGTAAATCGTGCATCAAGTGAGCATATCATCTCTAGTTTGACCAACACAGGTAAACACTGCCAAACTGCATCTCTAGGCACATCTTTGGCCTATGTGTTAGGGTCTGCAGAAACAAGGGAGGCATAAAAATCTGTCACTAAGTCATGAAGGTATCCGAATGAGACTGCAAAACTCTGTCAGAGTCAATAAGCTGCCTGACACTCTCTCTACTATGTCTGGGACCAAGTGTAGAGAAAAAGTGTTTATTGACTCTCCCTCCCATCTATATCTAAAAAGACTCCCATGCATGGAAGGCATACTCTACTCTCTGATCTAGCAATGTCTGCAAGTGAGCCCTTGCTACTGTAGCAAGGCACGGGCCTGCATCCAAGCATCTCAGGGTCATTTTTTCTCCTCCCTCTATAGGGCTGTCAACTACCAGGGTGGATACCGATCTCCCACTTGAGTACCTCATCTCGCCTAGTACTAGTGACAGAATGATAAAAATCACTGATATTGGCAAGTGTTGTGGCCACATGTGAAGGTGCGGCCACCCCCCTACATGTGAGAAACCCAGATCTCCAAGACTGCCTCTGTAGAGTATTATTTGCATATAAGGCTTCGGGGATCCTGATATTAGAAGATTGTCCTCTCAGATGGGTCTCTGAGATGCATAAAACTACTAGAAAATGGTCATAGGTGGAAACACTAGCTGCAATGCAAACTATCCCCCCTCTATCAAGAGCCTAGTCATCCACATAGAATCTGTCAATGGATAGGCATTTGAACCCTATGGTTCGACCACAAAAACAAGAGTGATTGAGACTGAATATGAAATGCATCATCTGACCAAACATTGCTGCCAATGAATCTGAACAAGAAGGCATCCCAAGCTGCTCTCTCAAGAGAGTGAATACCACCTTCTCTTCCCCCTTTCTTATTGGATGGTGCCTCAACCATGTTGAAGTCACCTCCAATAATCCAATAATCTCCAATGTCAGCCCCCCATGAGAGCAACTCTCTCAGTCCCCTTTGTTGTTCGGAGCATAGAGGTTGAGGAAACCAACCTTACATTCATCAACCATAAGCAAAATCCACTGGGCCTTGGAGGGAGTGATGGTATCGTGTCCAATGACCAGAGGGAGGATAGAATCTAAAACTGATAGCCTATTGATCTTGTGGTGGAGTGGAAGAAGGCTCCTTGACAATAGGCTCCATGGTGGTAGCCTCCCACGGCTCTTGAGGGGTAGTCTCCAGAGCAGCAGAAGTATGATTTGAAGTAGAGGGCCTAACTGTGATTGGAACCCACTGGGGGCTAGAGGTAGTGTAGTGTGTAGGAGGGACTCGGGTAGCCCAAGAGGAGGGGAATCCCGTGTCTGAGGTAGTGCCTATGGAGCACTAGGTCCTGCTTCTGATCCTTGTCATAACCTAGTATGAGCTAGTTGCCTTTTTGGCCTTTTCTTCTTCTTTGGGCAATCTCTGGTGAAGTGCCCGAAGGATCTGCAAATCTTGCACTGGTCCTGACGACCTTCAACCTCAAATCTCTCACAAAAGAATGACCCATTGGGTTGATATAGCATGATGTAGTCATCTAAAATGTTAGGGTCCTCGACAATGACCCTAACCCTGGGTACCCCATCCATCTTGACCGCCTCAGTAGCCTGATGAAGGCTTGACAGGAAGAGGGGGAACCTCTACTACCACACCAAACCTCTCGCCACTAAAAGAAGCCATGATAAATTGAAGGTAGAGACTAGGTTACTTGATGAAGATGGAAACTCCATGCTTGTCCTCTTCAACTTGCAGGTGAAAGGGAAACAAAAAAATCCTCCTGTAGCCTAGAAAGAGAAACCCAGTCTATAGCAAGTCTCTCGTGATGTCCAGGGATTATAGGCACACCTAAAAGAAACCTCGTCCCAACAAACATATGTCCTTAAGGTGGGGGGCGAGCTCTTGAGAAAGCATCGCAAGCATCCAATCAAGCCTGTGATCTAGAGGGGTGGGAGCCAAAGATGCATGCGAAGAGAGTCGTAAAACACTCATGCTCCAAATCCTTTTGCAATTACTGCAACTTGTCTTTTGAGAAAGGGGTGAGAAAGTGATGGTCCTTACAGCCGGTGTGTGCAGTAACAGATTGACTAAATGGGTACCCATTCATCAATCAAGGTGGGAAAGGTCAACTCAAACACAAAGAAACTCCATCCGAAGCCGAGGAGACCCCCAAAAAATATGGGGTATATCTGATGAAAGGAGAGGGTGAAAGGAGGGAGGGAGAGAGAAGGTTGAACAAGGAGGGAGAATGAATGAGGGAGAGGAGTCAAAAAGGAGAAAGGGAGGGCAGAAAGAGGGAGAGGGGAAGGGAAGGGGGAAGGAGGAGGAGAGGAGGAGGGGAGGGTAGAGAGAGGAGGAGTGGAGGAGAGGGGGGGAGCCAAGAAACAGTGCAGGGTGTGGGAGGGGCTATGCAGGAAGCAGCACGAGGGGGGCATGCAGGCAGGTCGCAACGTGGGGGAGGAGGGGCTACGTGGGCAACAATGCAAGGGGGGCTACAGCAACATGCAGGGGAGGGGCTGGCACTAGTGCAGGGATAGGGGCTACAGTAGCATGGGGGTAGGGAAGGGGAGAAAGTAGGGCGGAGGGGAGGGAGGAGGTAGCAAGGAGGGGAGGGAGGGGTTAGCAAGGAGGGGAGCAGGAAGGAGGAAGGGCAACAGGAGGAGCGGGGAGCAATAGCAGCCTGAAATAGTTCCCTCCCCATGAGATTTACAAAGCCATACAATGCTAATAGGCCCCATAAACGTAGTTGGGAGAGTAGATAAATAGAGCTTTAAAATAAAAAGAAAATGTCACCATCTAATAATAGAGAAATCGAAAAGTACAATTGTCAATTTGCTCTAAATTGATGACTATATTTCCACAACTTGCAAAGTCAACTTCCTAGCCATCTTATACACCACATGCTTTTCCACTTAAATCTTTTTTCTTCAAGTTAAAATCCTTTTTGTAGTAGATTTTTTCCACATTTCCATCACATCCATTGTATTTTAACAAACCACTAAGTTCTTTTTACCTCGCCTATCTCTGCTTTCTTTTCTCCTTAACTATGATAATTTGGCTCACTCCCTCTAAACAAATTCAGTTCTACTTTTTTTCCTTGCTTAGAAGTATGGGCACAATATCATGAAAGGTCAAAGCATCAAAATTCAACCCCAAAATGGTCACAATTTCCAAATACCTTGTGAGCAAGGCCACCTTAGCATCATCATCTTCAATTTGAACTGATAGAGCTTAAAGTTGCTTAATAATAAAATACATCTTGTTAAGGTGTGTTGCCAAGGAGTCTCCATCTCCCATTTGAGGCTAAAAAGCACTTGTTTGAGCATTATCTTTGAGTTTCTCACCCTTGAACCAAATAGGGCTTCCAACTTGCTCCAGTTTTGGGTTTCTATCCATGAGATATTGACATGATGAAACAATTCCATGATCCTTAAGGACCTTCTCACAAAGCCCAATTCCCTCTTGTTCTTCAAATCCTGTGCTTGCATCTTTCCAATGCTTGATTATTTTTTGGCTTCTTCTCTATTCTAGATATGACCCCCCAAAGGCCTTTCCCCATAAACAGTAGTCAGATAAACAATTGCCATGATGGAAATTTTTTACCATCAGATTTAACTATAGAAGTATCTAGCATACCAAACTAGTCTCCATATCAATAGATCATAGGTTTGAGGAAGAGTCTCTTTGATACCAGTTGTTGGATTTAAGTGTAAGTTTATAGCCTCCTATTAAACATGAAAGAATCACAACACATGAAAAATAAAACCCTTAACATAATACAACAACTATAGCTCATAAATTCAATCATGGCAACAACTATATTGATACTCTAATCAACACTATAGGAGAAACCCAGATTGTAATGACCTATTGTGTTGCATGACCACACTTATTGGTAGCTTATAGACACATAGCGACATGTAGTGGACACATCTAGCAGTCAGACAAAAAATCAATTCCATGATGGAATTTTTCTACTGTCAAATTTAACTATAGAAGTATCTAGGAGACCAGACTTGTACAAAGACTCTGACCAACTCTCCATATCAAGTGGTCACAGGTTTGAGAAGAGTCACCCTGATACTAGTTATTGGATTTAAACATATGTAAGTTTACAACCTCGTCTTAAAAACCTGAAAGAATCACAACACATGAAATATGAAACCCTTCACATAAGATTGCAACAACAATTCATTACTTGAATCATGGTGACTATATAGATATTATAATCAACACTACAGGAGAAACCAAAACTCTATTGACCTATTATGTAGCATGCCCATGCTTGTTGTTGTAGCTTATAGAGACACAACACAACAAGGAAGGTGGGCACATCCACAATGGCTTCCTATATAACAAAATGCCAAAACTACTACATGAAATGATGGGCACCAATAAATTCCATCACTGCATAGACTTGAATAGACTTCATGTGACACACACATCTAAGTAGCACCTAGATGATAAAAAGAAGCAACATGTAGACATCACAAAGTAGCCAAGCAATAGCTTGGAAGGTCTGTTGCTGGTTCCAAAAGTCAATCGTTTGCAGCACTCCAAAGGACTGGGATGATGACTCATTTGTGTTGTCATGTAGCATCTTGCCTCTAGCATGCTAGCAACAAGAAAGAAGATATTGACTCTCATGGATCCAACATCTAAGCATCACAAAGAAGACCCAAATGCAATGTTCGAGAGCCACCCCAAAAATCCATGCCTACTTTTCATGCAAATATGCCATGTGGTATGATATATGTAGCCTTCTACATCCTTAGGGAAAATTTCCTACCGTGAGGATTACTAGAGCCATACAAAGCAAACATTTGGGATATTTTTGCACTTTCTATGGGATTATACGTTAATCTACAAAAAATTCTCTAATAAGTTTCACTGAAAGTGATTTGTTGGGGTTTGGACTAGTGGGTAGGTCATACAAAGCGGCTATATCACATGCCATTTGGTTATCTAATTGGTGTGGACATTAATTCACATTCTTTGCTAGAATGAATTAATGATAAGTTTGTTTATTGGAAATCTCAACGGTGGCCTATACATATTTATTTCTCAAAGTGAAAAAATCTATTATGATTAGTATGATCTATTTTTTCCTGCTTGTATGGCTATGGACCGCCATAGCTTTGCATTAGGTACAACAGCCCCCCATATAGATTTATGCTATGGAAAAAAGTAGGCAATAAGTAAGGGTAGTCATGGATTTTTAGAGAACACGTTACTACAAAAAAAGAACATGTTACTGTATTCCAAAAAGGAGCAATGAGATGGCCCTATTGAACGTTCTCTTGTGTATAATTGTTTCTAGAAGATAATCTGTAGTCCAATATATGTTTTGATCTCATGAGCCATTGCTGCTGGCTAAGCTCTCATAGATAAGATTGGAATTACAAATGGTAAGACTCAAATTAGTGGTACATGGTGGGATGTAGGGAATAGTTCCCAATAGGTTTAGCTAGAGGGTTCACCTAGCCTTTCTTATTTATTTATTTCATGGAAGGAAATGTTGGCACAAATAAAAGTCCTATGATCATAGGTTGTAATTTAATTTTATGTAAGGTGAAGTGCTAGCTACTTCTTGACTTTTTAAGTGGCATGAAAAATTAATATAATCATATGTCTTGCAATTGGGGTTGGTGTGTATCCAAGATTCCTTGTTTCCCTATAGAGACCACTTGTTGTCATTTCAAAACTCCAAGAATACTTCCAAGTTCCTTATGGTTGTGCATAGTTATGGGAAAATTTGAGGGCCCCATGAGGGCTAACCTTACATTGTTTGATGATATTCCTAAGATGGTCGACCAACAACCTTGGTTAGAATGTTCATTTATAAAATCTCAAGATATAGTCCAATGTATGACCAATCAGAGGGGTTGGACAATCTAGTCATGAAGGAGAAGTGCTGGCTCACTCAAAAAGCTAATCATGTATGGCACATACAAAAGAGTAGTGCATGGTGGAAGAAGTACAACAATCCTCCATCTAGACATCCATCATAATGAAAGTCTTCAAAAGATCCAGGTCATCTTCAAACACACGAATCATTCTTTTGTAAAATAGACTAACCCAAGAAATTGTCATAGCTTGTCACTCATCAACATGAACTATTGCTCTTAGTGACATCCTTTCACTCAATGTTTCCCCAATAGGGTTGCCAATTATTGATGGTATTTTTTCATGACCCTATATTACCCCATGTACCCAATGCTTGGTGTGTGGATGGTGCTTGGCAAGAGTTAGTATGCTTGGTGTGGAATATGTCCTCTAAGATTTTCTTGGCATGCCACACTCCAACTTGCTACTTGGATGCAGGGAAAGAAGTGTTGGACTAAAAAAAATATTGTGTAGGTATGTGCAAAACTACATGGAAATGGGTGATTTAGGAGGGTCTGCCAATATGAGCAATGAATGTAATTAGCCAATTCTTTAATGAATTTAGAAGAAAAGGGTCTCAATGCCTTGTACAACTAACCATAGTTGCAAAAATGTGCTCTTGCAACAAGGTGTTGTTTTGGTAGCCCTCACACTCACTTGCCTTTGGCTTGAGGCCTTATCTCTACCTTAAGAAGGATGGTTTAACAAGGTTTAGGACTCTACACATGCACTACCTAGACTAGGTGACTTGTCAAACCTGTTTTGCATTGGCTTCCACAGTTAAATAAATCTAATGCTTTTAGTCTTGGAAATTTTGTGAACCAACT